>NW_028258320.1:50061742-50213257 GCF_053883595.1 Heterocephalus glaber | reverse complement strand
ATAATTGGGCCTTACCTTCCCTGCTCCCAACCAGACACACACTATTCTGTTATCCCTGTCCCTGTTAACACCTAGGCCCCCCCATCGCCCATATTTCTGCTTCCTTGGTCCCTCTCAAACCCTGCACGGGCTTACAAAGAGAGTTCTGCAACTGGAGACTGTTCTGGAAGGAGTCATGTCCCAGATTGATGCTTTGGGCTCAGAGCTGAAGATGCTGGAGAGGAAGGGGCAGCTGACTCCATCCCTGGGAGTGGTGAGTGGCCTTTCATTTGGGTCTTCTTAGTACCCCACAGCTAAACTCTAGTCAGTTAAGGTTGTGGGGAGAAGAGAACTTTTGAAAAACGTATGTTTTCAGGGTCATGGAGGACCAGGTTCATAGTAGTCAGTGTATCAGTAGAGGTGAGGGGAGAGGTAAGGCCTAGAAGTTGGTTGCTCTGGGCTAATAACTGCCTTACCCTCCAGGAGAGGTCTGTGTCTTAGTCTGTTTGGCTTGCTATCATAGATTGTCTGGCTTATAAACAATAGAAATTTATTTCTCAGTTTGGGAGGCTGGAAAGTCTAAGATGCTAGCAGATTCAATGTCTAGGGAGGGTCTTTCTGATTCATAGACAGTGGTTTTCTTGCTGTGTCCTCACATAGTAGAAGAAAAAGAGAATTCTTTTATAAGGGCACTAATCCCCTTCATGAGGGTTCCACACTCATGACCTAATCACTTATCAAAGGCCTAACCTCCTAATGCTATCACCCTGGGGGCAAAATATTTGATCTATAGCAGCTTGGGTTTGCTTGAACCAGATCCAGAGAAAGGGAAAATGGAACACAAACTCCTTTAAATGACTTGTTTCTCTTTCTTTCAACAGGAGGAACAAGCCATTTGGGAACACCTGCCATCAGCTCCAGCTGCAACTCCATCCTTTTAGGGAGTCCAGGGTAGGCAGAAGAGTGGCAGAGGAGGGGGTCCTAAAACTGGAAACCAGGCTCTTTTCTCTCTCTGCCTCTCTAGAAACCCCTCTTCATATGCTTTCTACTTCTAGGGTCTGCTACCCTGTGGTCCATCATGGTTACTGCTGAATCCCACCATGTGTCTGGACTTTTGAGCCAATGTTTTTGTGTGTCAGTTGGGGATCGTGCTTAAATTAAGCTTGTAACTCAGTGTTTCTTATGTAACCACATAGTTTTGTAAAATAATACTTCTCACTGGACTTCTTATTTGCTGTGCATTTAATGAAAAAAAAAGTGCTGTGGTGTTAAAAATGTCAATAACAAACAGTACAAGAAGGGAGAATAATGACTCTCACTAAGATTCCTGACTTATGAAAAAGTAGAAGCAACGAGAGTAGACAGTATCCAGATGTCTTCCCATTTACCAGTAAATCTTACACTTACCCTTTGTGCATCTAGAAATCTGTTACCACCCATGGGTTTCTTGTTTCCCCCGTAGAGTTTCCCTGTAAAAGAGAAGGGGAATCCTTACACTGAGATTCTAGCACTACAGAGGAGTTAAAGTGAAGCCTTTCCTCTCCAGAAAAGTCCATGAAGGTTCTTGTGGTGGAGGCTGCTCCTGGCATTCCACTAAATGCTAAGAACTGAGGGGGCTGCAAAGCAGGAGACAAAAATGGAGCTTGAAGAAAATCATGCAAGGAAATGACTTCTGTACTCAGAGATCTTTGAACAAATATGTAGTGGGTTCTGCCTAGTCTTTCATAGGACAATGTAATTTCCTATGTGGCTATCAATAAAACTCCTTCAAAAAGCCAGGTGTTTGCATTTGGTTCTGGTATTCTAGACAGAAGAAAAGAATTTGGAACGGTGAGCTATCCATGTGTTTGGGCTGAGGTGGGTTCATACTTTCTGGGAGCTATTCAGTGGGCCCTGTGACAACATGAAAGAGCTGGGCTGCCATAAAAGTCTTGAAATAAGAACTTCTGGCTCATAGCAATGTTTTTAGATGGTAGGTACTATGATTGCTCCATAAGGAAGAATGGAGACAGGTAACCTAGGAATATATAGTTCTCTGGGTACAGAGAGTCTGCTTGAGGGACTAGGGGCAAGGGTGGTGGTGGTGGTGGTGGTGGCGGCAGCGGCGGTGTGTGCGTGCGTGTGTGTGTGTGTGTGTGTGTGTGTGTGTGTGTACATGCATGCAGCTGGGGACAACCAGGGATAAGACAAAAAAATCCTACACCAAGATTTTGGGTGTCCAGGAGCCTGCATCCTGAGACCTGCTTCCCCCCAACACACATCATGAACTTTATTTCTACTGATGTTGCATCTTCCATTGCTCCACTTTTTCTCATTCGATCCCTTCACTCACTTCAGTTCTCTCATTCCATTAAGTGCTCTACACACCAAAGAGATCTGTGGAACAGCTAAAGGCAAGTAAGATAAACAGAGTGTTTCCTCATCCCTAAAAAATTACAATCCAATGAAGGCTATATCAACTGAAGAGAAGTGGGTGCCAGCCTGAAGAATAAGAAACGGGGGCGAATGAGTTGAGGTTAATCCAGAACGTTATTTAGGATCAGGAATCAAAGACCTGCATCAGTTTCCCCAAATTCCAGATAAGACTATACCTAGAAATCATGGATTCTCTGAGCAATCTTTTGTGACTAACACTTGCCAGAACTCGGAGTGTCTGGGGAGGAGTCAACTTGTCTCCAGAGACACTGCTGGGTGGTGGGCGGTACAAGCCAGTGATTGTAATCAAATGACAGGAGTGTGGCCGTCCAGGGATAAGCGCATTCTCAGTCCCAGACGTCGTGACTCTCTGCAAGCAGATCGATACACTATAACCTCTAAGCTTCAATTTTGGCTCACGAGCTTTCAGTTTGTTAAAAGTCGTTTGCAAAGCGAGCTGCTTCGGATCGCCCCACCGCAGCAAGGGCAAGGAGGCAGAGCCCAGCCAGGGCGCAGACCCACTGCGCACGCGCAGACACCCCAGACCCGGAAGCAGCTCGGTGCCGGGCATGGCGGCAGCAGCTGAGGCAGTCCCAGCAACGAGACAGGAGGAGCGGGCCAGAGGTACCGGGCGTAGATGGAGATGACGTGTCCGGTGGGAGAGCTGGGACTCCGGGCAGGAACCCAGGACGGCGGGGCCGAGTGTGTGATTGGCAGGAGCGGGCAGAGAGGAGAGGTACACCTGTCTCTGTCCTGTCAAGGCAACTGAGGTGGTTTGGCTAGAGGATAGGATTTAAGCGAGGAGTCTGTGCAAGAGAGCAAAGTTGGCGTGTCGGGTGAGCGAAGACAAAGTGAGGGATTTGAGATTATGGCAGATGGACAGTGGAGCGTACTTGATCGAATTAAGGACAGATGGGGAGGCATGTAGACAGAGGCTGCTTTGGTTGGATTGGTTCGGGTGTAGGGCAGAGATCACTTACCCATTCTCCTTTGGCCCAGACGATGCCGCCGTTGAAACAGCCGAGGAAGCAAAGGAGCCCGCCGAGGCTGACATCACTGAGCTCTGCCGGGACATGTTCTCCAAAATGGCTACGTACCTGACTGGGGAACTGACAGGTGAGGTGCTGTCTAGGTTGATTTAGGTAGTGTGCTCAGCTGAGACTCAGGAGGTGCCTTAGCAGCCGCGGGCAGCGGCTCCCCCGCTTACCCCACTTGCTGGTGGAAGTCTTGAGAGGTCTTGAATGGGAGGAGCCCCATTCCTTCCCCGGAGAAGCTCAGACACCATGTTCAAAATCACAAACCACTTTCGCAAACAGGCAAGAATCCACACTTCATGCAACTCTGCAGGCCTGTAGTGTAACAGAGAGAGATGTGTGTGAGAGAGTGAATATGAATTTACTACTTGGCTTAGGAGAGTTGTATTTTGAGCAGGGTTGTGAAGAGAACGAATGGTGAAAGGGAGGAAATGATACAGTTATTGGATGGGGTGCAGTAAGCAAAGCATTTATTTAGCTAAAGCAGATGTGTTTACTGGGATGAAGAGAAATGAAATGAATGAGGAATGAAGAGTGAAATGAATGGGGAATGAGGAGTGACCTGCAGATTAAGGAACCTATGAGGTTGGTCTGAGTATTTGGTGAACCACCCTTTGAACATGGTTAATTTTTGGTTGACTCAGTTTATATTTCCAGGTGGACATATGGCCTCTGTGTGGAGAAGAGTCAGAAAGTAGTTTGATTTAGCGTGGTCTTTCCTAAGCATTTATTGTATTGTTTCACTTCCCCAGAAAATTGCTGTGAGCTAAATTTGTGAACTAAATCTATGAGAAAAGCTTTGGAGCTTTTTGGAGTTGTGAGTTTTTAATTTATCAATGTGATTATTTGTTTATTTTTGAATAAGAGAAACCAAGCAGCAAAATCTAGATTTTTGATTTCTCTCTAAAAATTCCAAGGATTTGGCAACACTAATGTTCCATTTATGTGCAGTTGTATTTAACAAGAGTTGAGCAGATGCCTCTTCTAAAAGGACTAATGTGATTCAGTTCATTCCACTACTCTGTTTTCTCCCCTTTACTAAGACTTACTGTTTGTTGTCATTTATCACTATTCCCCTATTGTTATTTTACTAATTGTAGTGCAGAAATGGTTTTCTATACCAATGTCTTTATCAAAACTGGTAAAGTAAGTGATAGACTAAGAGGACCACATGCTTCAAGAATTGGGAGGGAACACTTACAGAAGTGAATAATTTTCTTATGTATGTTTAATATGCAGACACCTGAGTTGCTTCACTTGTTTACATTATCTTGCAGGTTTCTATCTTTGCTGACTTCTTCCTTGTTTCAGAGAGACTGTAACTTGAGAGCAGTGAAAGTACAGATATGGAGGAGGGAGACAAGAGATAAGATGACCAATAGTTAGGATGCAAAGCAGTGATGGTCTGAGGTAGAATGATGGTAAAAGGAATGGAAAGGAGAGAGTGGATTCAAGAATGTTACAGAAATGAACTTTATAGGACTTGTTGAGGTGTGTATTGAGCAGCTTAAGATGTTTCTGAGGTTTAGGCCTGGGTGATATAATCAAAATATGGAAGCTGGAGAAATGATGTTTACTGTGAAAATAGTGTTTTCAGGGTTGGCTGCTTGTCACTATTACTAGGATAGTCAGATCACTTTTTTCAAGATACTCACGTGACTTGTACATGTGAGTCCAGAGCTCAGAGCCTAATCGGAGCAGGAGAAAGAGATTTGTGGATCACCTGCAGAGTTAGGTATGAGAATGGAGGCTATACAGGATGATATTGCCAGGGAAGAGCTTAGAGTAGGCCTCTTCAGAAACTAAAGTGTTGGGGAATGCTCATATGGGCCAATTAATTTGTTTTTAATAACTGTATAAAATACCAAGAATTCCTAAGGCCTATTTACTACAAAATTAATTTTAAGCAGATTGTTATTTCCCCATTTTTATCATTCTTACATACACAAATGCTTTTTTGAGTTTGAGAAGAAGCTAGCAGAATCTTGGGAATGCCCGTGGGACTGTAAATATCAGTTACATGTCACAGCTGAGAAGTTGAGAGCTGATGGTTGAAGGGGTTGAATGAGAAAGGATCTGGCATAGAAACCTGAGAAGAGCAGTCAGAAAGATTGGAAAATAAATATAGTACAATACTGTAGCAGCCAAGGGAAATGAGGATTTCCCCAAGAGAAGGATAACAGTGGGGTCTGAGACAATGGAGAGGTACAGGAGGATAAGCACTTAGAAAATACCATGAGTTTGGTGGTTAGAAAGCCATTGATGACCTTAAAGCTTGTAATTTCTCTGGGTAGTGGGGGCAGAGAACAGACAAGGTTTTACATGGATGAATGGTAAGGAACAGGTAGCAGTGTCAGCTACTATTTAAAACTGTTTAGCAGTAAAGTTCCTTGGCCTTACTGAGCAAATGAATAAAAGTAGTTCTGTGGAGCAGGAGGAAACCTAAATATATTTCTAGATAGAGGGAAATGTGCCAGGATGGAGAGACAAGTTGGAAAGACAAGTGAAAGGAGATGATTGAAAAGAGGTCTGAAGAAGCAAAAGGTTTGGGATCAAGAGCACAAGGGGAGGAGTTGTCTTTGTCTTGCCTTGAACTACTACTTGACCTAATAGTCTACATTCCAGTGATCTAAGACAATCTCAAAGGCATCATATCTTCTATTTATTTTAAAGCCACCAGTGAAGACTATAAGCTCCTGGAAAATATGAATAAATTAACCAGCTTGAAGTATCTTGAAATGAAAGATATTGCTGTAAACATTAGTAGAAACTTAAAGGACTTAAACCAGAAGTGTAAGTAATAATTTTTATAATTAAAGATGTTTGTATTAAATGTTCTTTTGTGTTTGGAGCCAAGGCAAAGAGTAGGGAACATGGCATCCCTATCTCCTGGGGGCAGATAAATGAATTACAAAATCAAAATCAAAGTGACTTTCTTCACTTCTGAAGATTAGCATGCTTTGATAGTATGTTTTTTCCTGCCTCCAAATCTTTTTTAGAAGGTTTTTTTGGTACTGGGGATCAAACTTGGGACCTTGTGCTTTTGAGGCAGGTGGCGGAACAACTGACCTAAATCCTCAGCCCCTCATACCTCCAAATCTTTTTTTTTTTTTTTTTGGTACTGAGGATCAAACTCGGGACCTTGTGCTTGTGAGGCAGGCAGTGGAACCATTGAGCTAAATCCCCGGCCCATCTAAATTTTTTTTTTTTTTTTTTTTGTACCAGGGGTCAAACTTGGGTCCTTGCGCTTGCCCAGCAGGCGGCAAAACCACTGAGCTAAATCCCCGGCCCTCCAAATCTTGATTTTATCAGTTTAGTTTTGGAAGGGGTGGGGGAAAAAGGGGAGTAGCTAGATTCTAGTGAAATGATTTATAATGAAATCCATAAAGGTCTGTTCTACATAATACATGAAAGACTTCTGTTTATAACAGAAAAACAAAATCTATAAATGGAAAAGGGTAATTTAGAACATAGTTGGATGTATTTTTCCACTGATTTATATTTGTGTTCCTTGTCATTAGAGTGGTGGTGGTGAACCTATGGCATGCATTCCGCAGCGGGCTGTTTGTATCATTGAAAGCTCTAAAAGGTTTGCCATCACTGCACTAAAGTATCCTTCTTCAGTATGCAAGTACACAGGAAACTAAATCAGTAAAGAAAGGTTGCTTGAGGAACAAGGAGTTTTAAAAAGAGGAAAATTAGTAGATAGGGAAAACTTACTTTGATTAGGTCACAATTGTGCCTGATTATGAGTTACTGTCTTCTAAGAAATCACCTGCCCTACTAATGATGAGAAATGTACCCCAGTCTGTGTGAGTCATAGCTGGAGAGACACTAGCATTCTTATTTTCTGCTCTTTTTTTTCTACACTTCTTGTTGAAAATATATAAACACATGGTTTGTCTTTAAAGATGCTGGACTACAGCCTTACCTGGATCAGATTAATATAATTGAGGAGCAGGTAGCAGCTCTTGAACAGGCAGCCTACAAGCTGGATGCATATTCCAAAAAACTGGGTAACCATTTTTTTCTATTTTGATTTCATAAAGAGTGTGTCTTGCCAGTGATGTCCTTAAATAATGTAGCATTTGTTGTGTGCATACGTTGCTCTATTGAAATCTAATGAATAATTATTATTTAAAAAATTTCCCAAATACTTAATGACCTACTGGGCAATGTTCTTAGTGTTTTACATACATATGTTTTTTATTTTCCTAGTAATTTGTGAGTTAAGTACATAATCTTTTTATTCCCAAACTATAGGGGAGGAAAATGTGATTTAAGAGGCTAAGTAACTTCCTTAAGGACACAAAGCCAGTAAAGCACATGGAAGAGCCACATTCCAAGTTAGGACTGTTTGATGACAATGCTCAAGCTTTTAATTGTGGTTCAGTATACTGAATCATCTTTAATAAGGTACATACATGTGTATTTAAAATGAAATAGTCGTGGGACGAGGTGGCAGAGTGGTTAAGACAATGGACTGCTGAAATGGAATAATCAAAGATTTTTTTTGAAGGATTACTTTTACTTTAAGAAGAAAACTAATACTTTTAGTGTTGCTAACTGGTTCTGGCTATTATATCACTGGTGAAAAGTAATGAATTTGTTTTTATCCTATACACATTTTATTTTCATCATTGACAATTGGTTGGTTTATAACAGGCTGAAATTTAATATTGGTAGTGAGAAACAATCAGTTTCATTGACTGCAGTTATATTTAGTACTTGTTTACTGTGAACCTTACCATATAGAAGGCATTATACCATGTGCTTTTGAAGTTTTAAAGGGAAAAAGAGAATTTCTCAGCAAGGGGCTTATTTGATGGCCTTTAAAAATCTCTGGGGCTGAGGATTTAGTTCAGTGGTTCTGCTGCCTGCCTCGCAAGCGCAAGGCCCCGAGTTTGATCCCCGGTATTAAAAAAAAAAAAAAATCTCTGTATCTTTCTGAATTGCTTTCCTGGAGTGAGATGTAAGGATAAGAACATAAAATGGGAAACATACATCTATACATACTGAGTATTCCAGTCTGATTCCAGAGAGCACCTGGGATTGTGTCTGGCAAGGCAGTTTCCAGTGCTTACTAAGACTCCAGATGAGTCAAATACCAGGAGATCTGCTCAATTCTGGTGAAGCTTTTCAAGCAAGTGCAATATTGACAGGGTTAGAACTTAGTGACCTTGTTTTGGTTCTGGGTATATACATTTGACTCTTTAATTTCAGTTTGTACAGATTAATGGTATGTATTTTTGGGCTGGTGATGAAACCAATGCTAATAGATTTTTAGAAATATATGTGTATCTGAACTTGCTTAGAAATACTAAAAGTGTCTTTGTGAGAGTCAGTGTTAAAACATATCATGTTTTCCTCTTCCCCATGCAGAAGCCAAGTATAAGAAGCTGGAGAAGCGATAAAAAGCTTATTCCTATAGCTAAAAGGCCTTTTTAAATGTGGAAGAATGTTTTATAGCAGCTGAATCCTGAGGCTGATGAATTGTCAAAATTCCTCAAAAGGAACCTTGCTGGTCATCCCAGGAACATCCCAACGTTGGATAAACTCGAGGACTGTGGATACTCTTGAACCTCCTTTGAGGCAGTATCTGTCAGAAATTCACACTTACAGCTCTTTACCTGTTACTTGAATGCTTCATCATCCACCCAAGACAAATACTTTCTCAAAGTTCAGGATAAACCTGGGCTTACCAGTAGTATCAAATGAGAGGACCTGTTTTCTCTGGCAGTGGTTGATTACTATATTATTTTCTTAAATGGCTGGCTTTTGAGTTACTGTGTAAATGGTTGTTTTTCTATTAACAATGCTAATGTTATTAAGATACTAAATTAAAAAAGGAAAGCAAAACGAATGTGGTTTTTATAGTCTGTTACCTTTTGAATGTCAGTAATTTACTTTTCCATAACATTGCAAATAACAAAATGTTAAAAAACAATTCCAAGCTGAATCTTAACAGACTGAGCAGAAGTAGTGAAAGGAATATTTTGATAGCTTGGTGAATGGGATGGGTCCCTCTTGTCTCTTTCTGTGTGAGTCAGATGTCTCAGTGGGATGGTATCTTGACATGTGTTCTCTTTCTGAAATGCAGTAAATCCAGGTGCAGTAGCACATGCCTGTAATCCCAGCACTCAGGCTGAAGTGGTAGGATCACCACAAGTTTGAAGCTAGCTACATAGTGAGTTCAAGGCCATCCTGGAATACATAGCAAGACACCACCACCCCACCACCACCCCACCCCAGCAAAAAAGAAAGAAACACGATGACAAGATGTGGATGTATTAGGTGAGGAAGTGATGGTTGGCATCCATGAAATAAAATATTTTTAAGGTATTTCATATTTGTGTCTGTGAGGCCGAGGTGGGGCTTCTGGGAACCTGATTGTCAGCCTTTTACACTAATGATGAGATGATAAAAGTTACTCTGACCAGTTGGAATACAAGTGATCTTATCCAGAGTAGTGTTAGAAGCTAACAAAGTCCCAGATGCTGCCAATTCCACTTCCAAAACAATTCATTTCTGTTTCTGTCTTTTCCCACTATGTCTATTCCAGATCCCATCACTTGTCCTTTGCTCCTTTATACTACTGGGGTCCTTTCTCAACTGTCCTAAACCGTCTTCCACATTGCTACCACAGCAATCTTTCTAAAATGTAAATTAGCCATATTACTCTCACTTAGAATCCTTTTGTGACTTTTCATGGCATCTGAAAAGGCCAGGCTTTTAAAATTACTATTGTATTTATACAAGGCCTCTACTTTAAAGAAAATTTAATTCCATTTCCTGTTACTCCTATATTTACAGTATATTCAGCTCTCGTTAGCTACCTTAAATTTCTACAGATAAGTTCATAAACATTAGAATAGATTTGGATATTCAGGAAATTTATACAGATAGTACAGAGTTCCATGAGTGAGTTTTCATAACTTACTGTTATTTCTTCATCTGGGATTTATTGCCTGAACATATTTGGCAAACTTTCAGCCTTGAATGCCATTCCTGGGCAGTGCTGTATTAATGAAAAAGTAGGAAAAAGTGCATGTTCTATGTGCCAGTAAAGAAGGGCATCAATATTTATGGGGTAAAGAAATTAGTATTCCCCTTGAAAGCATTGCAGAAATTGTGGGCAAAAACCCCCACAAAAGCTTTAGGGTTCTTGCTTAAACTTATGTTTGACTTATTTGGATGTCAGAAACTTTCTCTTGTTTCTGTTTCCTCATTGTATTCTTTGTCTTCTGCTAATTAGCCTACAATCCTCAGAAAAGTCAAGGTGAAAAACAAAACCAAAAAGATTGGTAGAGTTTTGCTGACTAAGAGATTAGAGATATAACCAAATGAAAGTGTGAAACCTGATTGACTCTTGAATGAAAACAAAGCCGAGGCATAAAATCAACGTGAGAGGCTAACTGGAGAACTTTAAATATGGATGTGTATTAGGTGATGTTATTGAATTCATGTTAATTTTCTAGATGTACTAGGTATTGTGGTTACCTTGGACGATGATGTTCTTGGGTCTTGTTTTTTTTTTTTTTTTTTTCCTGCTACTGGGGATTGAACCCAGGGCCTTCGTACTAAATTGTCCAGCATGCGCTAGAACTTGGGATCCTCCTGCCTTGGCCTCCCAGAGCTGGGATTACAGGCGTGCACCACGGCAACTGGCTGTGGTCCTTATTCTTAAGAGACAAATGCTAAGGTATTACTGATGCCTGCACTTTCAAAAGACTCAACCGAAAAAAAAAAAAAAATGCTTGGGCACCTTGATAGAAAGAGAGCGTGCACAAGTTTGGTAAGGTGCTGACACTAAATCAAAGTGATGGCCATTACTCTTAATTATGTGATAGGTTTAAAACTTTAGAAAACGTAAAGTGGATCAGCCTCGCTCTCTAAACCACTGTGGTTACCTTACGTTTGGGCTCAACATTGTGCGGGAAAATTACTTGTAGCTTACTAACTTCAAATGCTTGGGTCGGGGGCGGTATTTATAATTGGAATTCTTTTGCTTATTTCCTCTTCCTCCCGCTACCTCTTTTTTTTCTTGATTCTGCTTGAGGCAAAACCACCCGACAGGTTTCTGTCCTTTGGTGCTCTCCGTAGCTACTGCATTCTCATTGGCTAAAGTACGCTGACGTCTTATAGTAGCGTGGTGGCATTTTCCTAGGAGCGTAGGTTCCTGTTTCCAATCGTAGGTGGTCGGCCCAGCCAAGGGTACTGGAACTAATGGCTCAGAAACCTCTGCGCCTGTGAGTGACCCTGAATTGGAAGTGTTTGTGTGTATATGTATAGGGATAGGCGGGGGTCAAGGGATTGCAGGGTTGCTGGGAAGGTCGGGGTGTGTGTGTGTGTGTGTGTGTGTGTGTGTGTGTGTGTGTGGAGGGGGGGAGGGGGAGAGGTGGAGAGAGAGAGAGAGAGAGAGAGAGAGAGAGAGAGAGAGAGAGAGAGAGAGAGAGAGAGAGAGAGAGAGAGAGAGAGAGAAAGAGAGAAAGAGAAAGAAAGAGAGAAAGAGATAGGTGGGATCAGGAAGTCACAGGGCTGCTCGGAGGCTCCGGAGAGATCTTCACCTGGCTGGAGTCGGCCTCTTGCAGGCGGTTTGAGGAGGCATAAGCTCCCGGAGTCCGGAGTCCGAATTCCTTCATCTTGTGCCGTCTTGGCCTGTGACACATCATCTCCCCTTCATTTCTCCCATCACACCATTTGCTTGTTAACCAGATATTTCTAAGCCTTAGGCACACTGATGGGCCCTTGGCAGTGATGGTAAGGATAGAGAATAGCTCTGCCCAGGCGCACTTGGGTGAGGGGAGGTAGTGAAAGGGAGGATGGTGAAGAGAGAACTTCGTTCATTCAACAAGTATTTATTTAACTGCAGTATGCTAGCCGCAGTGCTAGGCTTTGCACAGATGGAGTTCCCTCTTTAATGGAGCTTGTAGTCTAGAGGAACAGTTATTAAAATGTACAGATAAACGTAAAATTACAAAAGTGCCACGGTAACACGGTTCTGCAAGGATGTATAGTAGTAGTATTTAGCTTAATGGTCGGAATCAGGGGCGTCTTCCCTGAGAAAAAAAGGGATTAAGTCCTTTAAATTATTTTTGTCTTTAACCCAGAGAAGTCATTAAAACGTTTATACTTCTCGGCATGATCAAATTTTTGTTTTAGAAAGTGATTCTGGCAGCAGTGGGGAAATAAGTGACATCAAAAGTAGAGGACAAGTAAGATTAGATAGAGTGATAGCAGAGCAAAAATTCAGGAATGAAAAGTTTACTAAGGAAGTGAAATCTGTAAGGCTAGTTTGATTGTGAGTGAGTTGTCATTGTTCAGTTATAGATCTCCTTCAGTAGGATAAGGAACACTGAAAAGGAGCCCAAATGAAAAAATAAAATGAAAATGAAAAATTTGTGTGTGTGGATCAAAATCAGGTCCTAGGCAAGCAGTTCACCATGCATCTAAATCCTCAGCCTGCAGATAATAAATTTTGAGGTGTCTCACGATGTACAAACTGGACACTGTATCTCCCAGACATAATTATAATTTCATGTAACAATTACTATGGGAGAAGAAGTGCAGAATCCTGTGGGAGCATCAAGAATTGGTAACTAATAGGGACTGGATGCTTCCCTAGAAGAACTGGTATTCAGAAGATAAATCAAAAAGTTAAACAGTTTATGACAACTTGTTCTGACATGCTATGTGGGCTTATGAGATTTTGAGAAGCGAGTGGCTTCCTGAATTGGTCAAGAAAGTTTCAGAGACATTCTGGGCCTTGAATGATGGGAAAAGTTTAGACTCAGGGTGGTAGGGTGGGACTGTTAAGAGAGGTAAGATCCTCTAGGGAATGGCAGAGACAGAGTGATCAAATTGACAGTATCGGGAAGTTTCAGCATGGTCACACACTGATGCTTACAAGTTCCAGTATCTAATAGAACCAATAGTCTTGATAATGCAAGTCATTTTTTCCCCATCTTTAGAAACCTACATGAGAACAACCAGATCAAATAGATCTGTAGCTAATGTGTGTATATTCTTTTTTTTTGTTACCGGGGATCGAACTCGGGACCTTGCACTTGCAAGGCAGGCAGCAGTACCACTGAGCTAAATCCCGGCCCGCTAATGTGTGTATAAATGAACAGTTTCTTTTGCTTCATGTCTGAATGCTGCACATCTGTTTGGATTGAATATTGTGTTTGTGTATTTATGCTTTGATTCATAGTAATGTCTCATGGAATTGATGTAAGAAGTGGGAAAACCATATAAATCAGAATTAGAAAAACTCAGAAATGACATGATAGAACAAGTCACTTAACAATTTGGGGCTAGTTTACCTTACCAATCTTGGCTCTTGACATGTTACTTCCTGCTCCATATTCATGCCTCCTATCATAGCCCTTTCTATATAAACTTACCAGAGTATCTTTCCTACCTGATTGTAAACTCTTTGAGGCTTTAACAGTCTTCCTCCTCTTTATGCTGCTCACATGTTCTTAGCATTGTACTTGGGATATTGCACTTAACATAGTGTAGGTGTCTGTTTGTTGAATGAATGACTAAAACCCTCTACTAAGATAGAGGCACTGGAAATAAGGAGAGAATGAATGTGAAAAATGTTTGGCAAAAGGGCTTGATGAGAATTGGTGGCTAGATGGAGGATTCTGGACTCTTGGTGACCAAGTTGGTGATAGACCCATCCATAAAACTTTGGCATAAGAAGCTGGCTCAATTGTGAAGGAAATAAAAACCCAAAGTTTAGATATGATGAGTTGGAGGTATTGATGAGACCTTCAGGTGGAGCTGCTCAGTGGTTAGTAATAGTTTACAAATATCAAACCTTGTAAGGTAAGTGTAGAGACTGGATCATTATTTACCTAATCCAGAAGACTAGTACATGCATACTAAATCTGGTAGACCCATTTGTGTTTCCTGAATCACCATAATGTTTATTTGTTGTTTGCAGCTTGGCTTGTGGAGACGTTGAAGGAAAGTTTGATGTTTTATTCAATAGAGTTCGAGCAATTCAGAAGAAAAGTGGAAGCTTTGATGTGAGACATTCCTTTTTACTGAATTTAATTTTACTGATGTAGTCAAACATAAAATAAAATTCAGACTCCTTTATTAATCTCTTGATTGAACACAGACTCTCCATTTTTGATAGATTGAGTTTCTTTTAAGTATATGAGAACTCAGGAGCTGTGGAATGATGGGGGAAAAGAGACTTCATAGGTGATTCTGATCTCTGAGTTTGGAAAGCACAGATCTACTTCATGAATGTGGTGCAGATTAAAGCAGATAATGTGTGTAAATCCTTCACAAACTAAAGAGCTGTCAGTCAGTGTTATATTTGATTGCCAACCAGACTGTAATGTCTGAGATATAGAAGAGTATTGTAGATATGGGAATAATTTTGTATTTCACAGAAGGATTCTTTAAAGTCCTATTTCTCCATCGCTGTATATATTCCAAGGAAGGAGAGCCATGAAGGGGGAGATTGGGACTGTGAATATTTGAGGAGCCCTTAAATTCTGAATAAATTTTGATTTCATTGGAAAACTTAGTTTCTTGATTCCTTCTTCCCTTTCTCCAACTTGAATTTGACAGGCAATGAGCCAAAATTTAATAATTCATAGAGTCAGTAACAGAATTGCTGATAGATTATTGTATATTGAAATTCTGCAAATTGGTGACGAGTAAAACTTGGTTTGAGACCATTAAGCAAGATAAATAGCCAGATGTTACTATCGATAGTAAACGGTTTGATATTTAACAATCTGATATGTCTGTTTAAAAAACTCATTTTAGCTGCTGTTGTGTGTAGGAAATTTCTTTGGCTGTACCCCAGATACTGAATGGGAGGAGTATAAGACTGGCATCAAGAAAGGTATTGAAATTATTTTTGTGAACATATGATTTCTAACAAAATTTCAAGTGCTACAGTTCTAGCTGGGTTGTTCCCCCCATGTTAGTTATTTAAAAATTTCCCTCTTGAGCTCTGCATTGAGTTGGAAAGAATACATATGCATATTCTACATGTTTACATTTTGAATTAGTTTTATTTTAGTTCCAGAAAAATATTTCTTGTTTGATTGGCAAGAACTGAATAAATTCAGTCAAATGTGTTCTTTCCTTTTTCCAGTGTTGGTATTTTTTTTTATTAAGCTATGTAGGCTCTGTATTTTTATTATACATTGATCATCCACTTTAAGATACCACTTCATTGGTCTAGTGACATCATCTAATAGTCCACCCACAAGGCTGGGTGTAGGATATTGTTAGTGGTAAGTATGTTCCACATTTAGGATTGCTGTGAGGGAATACATAGACTATTTTTACTATGAGCATTTTTCATACAGGGAAGAATTTCTCAATATTCCAAACCAGATCTGGTAACTATATGGGATCATGTCTGTTTCCCTCATTAGCTCCTATTCAGACATATGTGCTTGGTGCCAATAACCAGGAAACAGTAAAATATTTCGAAGATGCCAATGGGTGTGAATTAGCTGAAAATATTACTTATCTGGGTAAGTTGTTATTTATGTGTTTGTAATGAACATAATGCTGTATTTTCAAGAATTAATGTCCCAGGAAATTTTTGGCTGGATTCTTCTGTCATTACTACCTGAAAGAATGGAGTTGGGGAAATTCTTGCCCAATATCTGCCTATGCCTTTAGGACAGTGGTGTTTTTCCTCTATTGTTTCTCCCACTTGCACTCATTCTCCTTTTTGTTTCTATAACCCAGTACACACTTTTAGCCAACCGCAGGAATAAACTAGCCTCCAGTGTATGGAGTACTAAAGTATGAATTATGTTCAATAAAGGAATTACATCCGTGTGGTCATACCAGAAACCTTGCTGGATATCTGCAGCCTACTTATTAGGTTCCTAACAAGCTTAGCTTTAAGTTTCATTGTCAGGTTTTGGCAACTCAAGTTTTTAGGGCTGGTTCTTGGGCATTTTTTATTCCCTTTGTCCAATTTCAGATCTATTCTTCAATTCCAGGTTACAATTGCTCCCTGTACAATCCTCTGTATTACTTTTAGTGGTTCTTTCAATATGTGGTTATTTCAAATTTTGCTTTTGTTTTTCCCTGCTTCAGTTTACTGCCTCTTGGATCATTCAACTCATTTTTTTCCTAAAATAATTCCATTGCTCTTTGGATTTTTGCTGTGTTGTTCTGTATTTTCTTTGCTATAAATACCCTCTTTCTTTCTCCCCACCATAGACCATTTTGGTCTTAAGTCTCTGTATCTTGCTGTGGTCATCATGTGAGCAGTCTCATCTTGCTCCAATCATATGGGATTCAGCAAAAAATTGAGGAAAGGATTTTAATATATATTTCTGTTCCTTTCCTTCTTCTTTTTGTTTGTTTTGGTTTTTTTTTGTTTTGTTTGTTTGTGTGTGTTGCTGGGGATCTAATCTAGAGCTTCACATGTGCTCTTCCATGTGCTATGTCCCCAGCCTCTTTTTTTTGTTTGTTTTAACCACAATTGTAAAATACATATTTTGTAGTCCTTTTGTTGAGCTAGACATGGTGGCACATGCCTATGTTCTCAGCTATTTGGAAAACTGCAGCAGGAAGGTAACAAGGTTGAAGCCTGCCTGGTCAACTTAGTGAGGCTTTGTCTCAAAACTATTTTAAAAGGGCTGAGTATAGCTCAGTGTTCTATTCCCTAGGCTCAATCCCCAGTCCTCCAAAGTAAATAAGTAGATAAAAATCATTTGTTGTAGATGTTAACATGGCCATGACTTCAGCAATTATCATTGTAGATTTAGATTTGGATATTTGTTATTTGGCAGCCATTTTGCCAAATGAATAGTG
Organism: Heterocephalus glaber; assembly: GCF_053883595.1. NCBI lineage: Eukaryota > Metazoa > Chordata > Mammalia > Rodentia > Bathyergidae > Heterocephalus > Heterocephalus glaber. Next base: position 50,196,011 of record NW_028258320.1, on the reverse strand, counting down.
CCTGGGTACTTACTTCTGTGAATTAAATTTATTTTTGAGATCCAGTAGAAGGAGCAAGCAGTAATTTTTTTCTTTGATGTTTGGGGTCAAACCCAGGGCATTGCACATATTAGGGTAGCACTGTACCACTGAGCCATATTCCCAGCTTGCAGGCAGTGGTCTTGATGGTGAACCTGGGATAGTGAGCTTGAAGTGCTGGCAGAACACCTAACATACAGTTAGAAGTTTTTTCTAGAGTATATGAACTAATTCAGAGTAATGAACACAAGACTATTCTTCAGAAATTGGAAACTGTAAAGAATGAAGTTTCTTTGTGCTCATTTAACATATACTAAATGAGTTAGAATTAAGCATATTCTATTCTTTTCTAAACAGTAAGAGCCTGTTAAGAAAACTCAATAAATAAAAGGAAGGAAAAAACTGATGGCACAAGGTCTGGGAGGCAACACGAAGGAATGGAACTAAGGCCACAAGCTGGGAACATAACTTTAGAAGAGAATAGTGTCTCTAATTTTTCCCAAACAGTTGCTCTTTACAATATTTTCCTTCACTTGGAAGTTTCAGCCTTTCTAAAGAGTAGGTTTCTCAGAACTGCATTTATTTTTTCTTCTTATTGCCTCTTCCTGTTTCTAGGTGTCTAGGTTTCTTTTAGTTTGCCTAGAGTCGTCTCTAAAAGGCAGAAAGTATTTTTCTTCTTAATCACTGCTTCTGAGCTTTTATCAATAACACAAGGCACCTAGTGTAAATAGACTGACCTGTAGGTACCATCAGCCTCCACATAATGGCTTCTCAGACTTACTGAACAGGAATACTGTTGGAGCAAGGCTACACTGATATCTAGCAGGCAGTAGGGGAGGCTACAAAAAAAGTTGACACTCCTTCAGGCATGTCGATTGGCAGGGACATAGAGTTCTGAGCATGGGCACTCACTGCCATGTTGGTGATGTTCTGAAGTTTTTTAGTAAAACTTACCTGTTTTTCTTTGCACCCAGGTCGTAAAGGTACCTTTACTGGAAGCTCAGGCCTGCAGATCGTGTACCTCAGTGGGACAGAGTCCTTAAATGAGCCAATCCCAGATTACAGTTTCAGTCCCCAGGATGTGTCTTCTCTGAAAACAATGCTGTGTTCAGCGTCCCAGTTTAAGGGTGTTGATATCTTGCTCACATCCCCATGGCCCAAGTATGTGGGGAACTTTGGGAATGCTTCTGTGAGTAGTGCTTGTTCACTTTGAATTTCTCAAAGCAAATTGCATTGGCTTAAGTTGGGCTTTTTAATTTTTTAAATTTTTTCTTTTTATATTGAGTAATTTACCTCTTGATCTCTTTTAGTAGGAATCTTTTGTGAACTTTTTCAGGATTCTCAAAGTTATATAAACTGACCAAAGCAAGAATTGATCTCAAAAATATGGTTCACAGATGAGACTGCTAAACTCTTTATTATAAATGAATGCTTCAGGCTGGGGATTTAGCTCAGTGGTTTCACTGCCTGCTGTGCAAGTGCAAGGACCCGAGTTCGATCCCTGGTACCAAAAATAAATAAATAAATGCTTCTTTAAATTATATTCTCTGCTTCAAGTACCTCCTCTCAAAGCTCCTCTTAATATGTTTTTGATAGTTCACTGATTTTCAGTGAAAAGATTTATCGCTATTGGCAACTCTGCAATTTCATTTCCTCATTTCATTACAGATTATTGCTATCAAAAGAAAAAGATTTTTTTCCTGTACCGGGGATCAAACTTAGGACCTTGCGCTTCCTAGGCAGGTATGGCGCCACTGAGCTAAATCCCTGGCCCTATCAAAATATTTTAAAAATTGAATCATTATAGGCCGGGGATTTAGCTCAGTGGTTCTGCCGCCTGCCTCGCAAGGGCAAGGGCCCGAGTTCGATCCCTGGTACCAAAATTGAATCATTATAGGATTGAGTTTAGTAATCCAAGGATGGGAAACAAGGTATTGAAAACTTTTATGCTTCTCTGTTAAAAATACTTTGGTTCTGGCATACACTGTAGCTAATTACTGTGTGTGGTTAATATTCTTATAAGTAATGTTTGTATGTTTGAGACAAGGTTTTGCTACGTAGTCCAGGCTGACCTTGAACTCATGGCGATCCCCCTGCTTCAGCCTCCTGAGTTCTGGGATTGCAGGTGTGCACCATCACACCCAGCCAGAAATCTTGACAAAGTTGTACACCAGGAGTTGTAGCTATCATGGGGACTGAAATACTACATTGGTGGACATGAGCCTAAGGAAGATCTTGAATAGGATCTATCTGGGCCAGGGCTGTAGCTCAGTAGAAGAACACTTGTTTAGCATGTATGAGGCCCTGAGTTTGATCCCCAGCATTTAAAAAGAGAAGATTTTGTGGTTGTGGGGGCAGAAAGCATCAGTTGAGCCTCACTGGAGGGAAATATAAGAATGCATTTGTGGCTGGGCATGGTGGTGCACACCTATAATCAATCCTAGCACCTGGGAGGCTGGGGCAGGAGGATTGCCACGAGTTTGAGTCCAGCTTGGGCTACCTAGTGAGTTCCAGGCCAGCCCAAACTGCATAGCAAGATCCTTTTTTTTTTTTTTTTTTTTTAAAGAATGCATCTGGGGACAGAGCACCATGGCTGGGTTCCAGGTTATCAGTAATGACCCAAGAGAGGACCCTGTAGACCATTCCCTGCCAACTTCAGCACTAAGTGGCTGTGACCAGAAAGGCCAATAAGATACCAACATTGTCAAGAAAGATATTGAAAAGCGACAAAGCTCTCTTCTTCTACCAACCTATGCCTACTTTTTACCTAGGATGTGGGGGGTCACTGCTGGTTGCAGCACTGAGATATTGCAAACCTAGGGAAGAGCCAGAGAAGGGTTGTTAAAGTGACAATGGAAGTGGGAAAGCACAGATGATACTCTAAGGAAGAATAAGAAAATGAAGCCCTTTCATTTTAGGAAGAACTAAAACAGGATCTTGATCAAAGTTTATAAATAATCATATGAGATGCTTATGGGGGAAAAAATAATATACCAGCCCATAAGATACTATACCCAACTTTAAACCCAATTTCCTACCCCTCAGAAGAAGCCTGAAGGAGGCAAACAAAGAAAAAAGGAATTCTTGTTTTACTCAGTGAGAAATAAGCACTTATTATATATTATATATTATTATAAGCACTTATTTCCACCTAATAACTTCTATTAGAATAAATAATGTTATGGATGAGAGAAAACATAGTTGATTATTATCAGAAGCTCAGAATATTCAGGGAATAGGCCTAAATTTGACAAACTTTGTTACTTACAAGCTTTTCTAACAGGGATATGGTTGTACCCTTTCATAAACTACCACCTCCTTACTGAAGCAAAATAAAAGATTGTATGCTTATGTGACAAGGTCCTTGAATATTCTATGGATAGTAGGAGCTCTGAAGGCTAGCTTTTAATTTCTATTTTCTGCATTGACTATGGCTGACAGTAGTGTGAAACATACAGGTGCATTACAGAGTACAATATATAGGCAGGCACAGTTTGTGGGCTCTAGGGACTATTTACCAAAAAAAATTTGTTTTGTTTTGTTGGTACCGGGGATCGAACTCGGGTCCTTGCCCTTGCACAGCAGGCGGTGAAACCACTGAGCTAAATCCCTGGCCCCGAAAAAAGTTTTAATAAGCTGTGTTTTGAATGTTAATAGGGAGGAGTTAACCTTATCTTTTAATATCTGGCTTCCAATAATTGGTCTTATTTCTGCATAAGTAATAGTGCAGTACCTTTATGAGTCTTGATTTTCTCTGATTACCATATGAAATTTACTATGCAGCTCCTACTATGTGCATTTGTATCCATATACAAATCTTTTTTTTTTTCCAGTACTGGAGATCAAACTCAGGACCTTATGCCTGCCAGGCAGGTGTAGTGCCACTGAGCTACATCACCAGCCCCCATGTAGAAATCTTAAAGAAATTTCAGAGTGCCTTATTTTGCAGCACTTTGTGATAATTTCCAGGTCTATGTGAATGACTAAGTTTCTATTTGCTAGGGAGAAGTGGATACCAAAAAATGTGGTTCTGCTTTGGTCTCTGGTCTTGCCGCAGGCTTGAAACCAAGATATCATTTTGCTGCTTTGGAAAAGTCATATTATGAGAGGCTTCCGTATCGGTGAGTAGCATTTATCTCTTGACATTTTAAAGATTTGCCATGTGTCTTCTGAATAAATTTATCTTTTTCATTTTTAGCCATATAACATCTTGATTCCTTTGGGTTACTCAAGCCCAGATATTAGTAATTCCCAAGTTTTCATCTTTTCTGAGTTTGTTCCCTACCTTGAAATAAAAAGGTTTGGACTATAAAGCCTCATAAAAGTCTGAGGGTCTGAGGTAATAATACTGTGTAGTCATTATAACTTTTTGAACTACATTAGATCCTGTTTTCATCAGGTCAAACCGTATTCTGTATAGTCTTGAAAATTTAGCTCTCAGTATAATCACTTTGGAAATAGTTCACTTTGTGAATCAAGAACTTGTACACTTGTATCAATTCTTTTCTGTTGGTTTGATTAAACATTTTTCTTTTAATTACAAATAATTGGTGACCAATGTAGAATTTTTTTTTTTTTAAGGAGGGAAGCAATGCTAGGAATGAAATCCAGGGCTTTTTACATGCCAGGCAGGTGCTCTGCCATGGAGCTACACCTCTACTCAGCCTTACAATACTTTTAAAACACAGAAAAGCTCAAAAAGTATTTTAGTATATACAATCTGTTATTTTTCTCTGTGACATATAGACACTCAGGTATTTTTATATTTTTTCCTCAAAAGATGAAATACTATATATGTATTACTATGTGAGGCATGTTTTTTTCAGTTACAACATATTTCTTTTAGTTTTTGTTTTTTTGTATGTTTTTGTTTTTGGTGGTACTGGGGATTGAATCCATGGCCTTTGCACTAAACTACATCCCCAGCTCTTTTATTTTTTATTTTGTGACATTATCTTGCTGAGTTGCTAAATTACCCAGGCTGGCCACAAACTTCTGAACTTGCTGCTTCAGCCTCCCAGAGTGCTGGGTTTACAGGAATGTGCTACTACACCAGGGCTTATTTTAGCTTTTTACTATACAAAAAAAGAAAATAGTAAAACTCTCATGTCTCCATTACCTCGCTTCAGCAATCATCCAAGCTTTCTTAAAGCCAGCGGGGCATGGTGGCACGCATGTGAAATCTCAGCTACGCAAGAAGCTGAGGCAGGAGGATTACAAGTTAAAGGCCAGCTGGATAACTTAGTGAGAACCTATCTCAAAATTTAAAAAATCAAAAAGGGAAGAAAGGGAAGAAAGGCAGGTTGGGATGTAGCTCAGTGGTAGTTTTCTGGGAGGGAGGGAGGTAAGTCAGTGGTGGAGCACTTGACTAGCATGCACTAGGCCCTAGGCTCAATCCCCAGTACTGTAAAAACAAATTACCCCCCCCATTGCCATTTTGGTGCTTTTCGGAGATATGATCTCATTTCTTCATAACAGCCTAGTGAAGTAGGGGTTATTATCCCACTAGATATATAGGTAGATTCTCCTGTATGGAAAGGTAGCTTCTCTGAGATTGTATGATTTGTAATAGTGAACTTAGCACCTCTGCTCTTTTCTTGGCTCAATGGAATCTACCTATTTCATTATTGCAAATGAAAAATAAAGTTCTGTTGATCTGTTAATCTCTTAAATGTGTTCCAGAAACCACGTTGTTCTACAAGAAAATACACAGCATGCCACTCGTTTCATAGCTCTGGCAAATGTTGGAAATCCAGAAAAGAAAAAGGTAAAGAATTGAATATGTGGTGGTAGGTTAATATTCATTATTTTTTTGGTGCTTTTTCTTTTGCTCTTAGCATTCAGATCTTTCCTTCACCCAAACTGCAAGGCCCCAGAAGCTTAAGTGTCTCCTTAAGTGTCTCCAGTAAAGTTAAGGTTATGAAAGGTCATATTTCCTTGGGTACTTTGTAGATTTTAAGCACGGTTTGGGAACATAGATAAGATCAGTGGAATAAAGGCAAGGTATCAAATGAATGATGTCCTTTTCTTTCTATATCGATGTGGTTGTCTCTATAGGTATTGGTATGTTTGCCTTCAGATGGTACTCTTGCTTCTTTTGGCAATTTCACTTAGCTAAAATAATGAAACCCTTCCAAGGGTTAACCTAGGCCTTCTTAGGTTTCAGGAAATATTAGTGATTCCTAGAACCTCTCCTTGTATTGGAAAACAGTGGAAAAAGACTACCAGAAAAGTAGGTGTTTTTCTCTTGAGAGCTTTTTCTTTTTTTTTCCAGTGGTACTGGGTATTGAACCCAGGGCCTTTGTACGAGGCTGCTTTCCAGCCATATTTTTTTTCCAATATCCGGAATCAAACTCAGGACCTTGTGCTTGTGAGGCAGGCACAGTACCACTTAGCTGAATCCTTGGCTCCTTTTATTTTTATTTTTGAGACAGGGTATCACTAACTTGCCTAGGTTAGACTCAAACTTGCAATCCTCCTGCCTCAGCCTCTCAGAGTTTGGGGATTACAGGCATACACCCCTATGCATGACTTACTTTTCTGACTTTCTAGGGCCCAAAACAGCATTTTTAAAAATTGAGACAGCTAATAACAGGATAATGTTCAAGTAGGAAAATAGGCGAAACAGTCTACCTAAATAACCTGAAGATTATTCCACTGTAACAGGCCGTAGACTATGTGGATACAAAAGATAGCAGATACATATTTCATTTTTTCCACACTTTAAGCTTTCAAGCCCAATTTTTTTTTTTTTTGGCACCGGTGATCCGGTGATCGGACTCGGGTCCTTGTGTTTGCACAGCTGGCAGCGAGACCACTGAGCTAAATCCCCGGCCCACCAATTCTTTCTTTTTTTTTTTTTTTTCCACCAATTCTTTCTTAATAAGTTTAGGTTTGTAATTTTTTAAAATGGCCTTTCAAAGTGAATAGCATAGGACTAGGGATATAATTCAGTGGTGGAGCAGTTGCCTAGGCCCTGGGTTTGATCCCCAGTACTGCCACACACAAAAAAAAAGAAAAGAAAAGAAAATCACTCACAACATTTTCAATCTACAGGTTCATTTTCAGACATGTAAAGCAGTTCATACTTCAAAGGTTCTACATATTTTTAAATTTGACAAGCATATTCATCTCAAAATTGTATTCCATCTGTACTTTTATTAGCATTATATGGCTTGGCTATTTCTCCACACTCTCATTGGGTTATGGCAATTTTTATTGAAGTTTTTGCCAATCTGATAGATAGAAGATAATGTATCATCATTTCTTAGTTGTATTTCTCTGATTGTAATGAGGTTAAACATCTATTCATTTTTTTTTTAACAGTACTAGGAATCCCAGCCTTTCTTATTTTATTTTGAGACAGTCTTACTTAGTTGCTCAGGCTAGTTTCAAAATTGTGATCCTTCTGCCTCAGCCTCCCAAGTAGCTGAGGTTATAGGCAGACACCACCACAACCAGCTTTATTTATATTTTATCTAAAGTTTTTAATAGTCTAAGATTCCAGATATTTATATGCATAGTTACTTTTTTACTTAAGAAAATTTTTTTCAGCATATATAGCACAATTCGTATAATACAAGAGAGGGAAACCTTAAGTTATCTAGTTGTAATTGTCATTAGGAAAAAAGAATGGCAGTGCCATAATTCTGTTGACAGCATTCACAGAGGACTCAGACAGAAGCAATTTGTCTTCAGGTGTTAAGGAGCAACGATTTTGAGTATATAATTCTTTGAGCTTTGTAGTGACACTATTCCCTTATGCAAGTGAGGTCGCCTGATTTGTGTAAGGACTAGGGTTTGATCTCTCATTAGTTGGTAAGCCCCTGAAGAATTGGCATTGAGGTACTGCTGTGTATTCTCCAAGTCACAAGCCAGCTTTTAATTTTACTGAATTTCAGATGTTTTCTGTGAAATTTTCACAGTAATATAGGTTCATTACATTTGTATAAACAGTATTTCCCTTAATGTTATGTTCTTTTTCTTTAAAGTATCTTTATGCATTCAGTATTGTTCCCATGAAACTAATGGATGCAGCAGAATTAGTAAAACAGCCTCCAGATGTCACTGAAAACCCTTATAGAAAATCTGGGAAGGAAGCATCCATAGGAAAGCAAATTCCTGCCCCTGAGGTACGTTTTGATTGAGGGGTGGAATTTTCTGGGCAGGGTTGCCCTTGTGGATGTACTTTTCCTGGTAACACTTTAGTACATAAAATACATTTAATGCTTAGAATCAAAACCTTGTTTCCCTCGAGAAATCATGGTAGTATTTGGAAATTCTTAGTAGATTTCATCTAAGCTCAGTGATTTTTGTTGTAGTTTGGTATTGTTTCATATTAAGTCTTTCTTTGGTTAACCTTAATTCATATATTAGGGTTATAGTTTCATATGTTAAGTTTTTCCTTGTCTAAATTGATTATCCATAACTCTCCAGGTAAGGATACAACTTAGTAGCAATATAATTTATGATTTATAATAAAATTAATTTTTCTCTCACCAAAGCAAGGAATGTCAAGTTCGTTTACTAGGATACATAATCTACCTTCTCAGACTTCTCTGTCTTCTCAAAAAGACTTCTCTGTCTCTCCATTTTACTTTTGCTCCTAGTGATTCTTTCCTCTGATGTCTTTAATTAAAGTTGAATTAGACTTGTTCAACCTGTGAAATTGTAGGACTACCCCTTGTCTCTATTGAGAGAGAAAGGAAAGGAATCTTGTTAGGTTTATATTGATTTTAGGTTAGAATTACTTTATACCTTGCATTTTAACTTGTATTTCCAAAATGGTGAATTGGTAGTAGCTTGGATAAGTGTGTTGAGATACATGACTGACAGTCTAGTTATCAGATTTGGGAGAATATTTTTCTCCCATGAAATAGGCAGGAAGGGCTAGAAAGAAACATGAGAGTATTCCCTTGTATGTGAATGGTTGGCTTCTTGTCTAAAGGTTAGTCGAATAATATACTCTTCTCCCTTGTGCCATTCCAGGAACAATCAACTTGTCAGTTCTTCTTTGATTTAAATGAAAAACAGGGAAAGAAACGTTCATCCATGGGCAGAGATAGCAAACCTTCTCGTCACCCAAAGCAGCCTCGCAAACCTCGTAAGTATCTTGGTTCCAGTGGTCTTGTATGTGAGCAGTTACTGTTTGTATTTTGTTTGGCAAATAGCATTGCTAAGAAAGCATTTTCTGGCAGAGAAAAATTGTAGAGAATCATTAGGGACAAAAATAATGTAAAGAAGGCCTGACTTTGAGGCTATCTGAGCCTTTTTCTCTAAAAACTATACAAAAAGCTTCTTTCTTTTGTGTTTATAAAACATGATGAGGTAAAGATATAGGTTCATAAAATAATAAAATAAAATGAGAGAGAATTTTTATTCCTATCTCCACCCTCTTATTTCAAAGATGAAAAATCTGACTGTAGGAGGGTAAACTGTTACCCAGGGTCATGTGGCTAGTTAATGGCAAAGTTGGGACTAGAATTGGCATGCAGTGAAATCTTAGTGTTCTTTCATTGAAGCCTATTGCCAGTTATATAGAATATGAGAGTATTACCAGATACACTCCAATGATGTTCCCAAAGCCAAGACTCCTGGGGGACCCTGACTTACCTCACCCATAGGATGGGTTGCAGGTTCTCAGACTTCCATCCCAGAAAAAGAATTTTCAAGATGCATCAGTTAAGTGGCATATAGGGATTCTCTAGGCAGAATCTTAAAAGTTCACACTCAAAGAAATGGAATGGGCTCTCAAGAGGGATAGAAGCACCTTGTGGCTTTGAGCTGAGCATATGGGAATTATGGGAATTTGGGTATGTCTCTAAAATGGATTATCTAGGGCAGTGATAGCAGATCTTTTAGAGCTTTCAATGATAAGAAACAGCTGGCTGCAGCATGGGTGCCATAGGTTCACCACCACTGATCTAGGATATGTATTCTAGTTTTTGTCAGGTTTTACCTATTTGGTGAGCTATGTTAAAAATGCAAACCATTTACAGTATATGTGTTTGAAGCTGAAATATGCTGTCCTCTAAATAGTATGCTTCCCAAAGATAAGGGTTGGTAGGAAGGAGTTGTCTTTAAGGCCCTTAATAAATTTTCAAGGAAGGGAAGAAAAGCTTAAATAACTTTTGTGTCTGAAACTGCAGGGTTTTTTAAAGCACAATTTGAATATAATTCTCCTTGTCTCCTTTCTATCTTTATTTTTTCTGTTCTACCTCAAGATAATCTATTTGTGGATCACTACCTGGAATTGGTTACAATTGCAGAACTTTTCTAGTAGAAGTTTAGTTCCATGGAAAATGGTGTGTGGATGGAGTTCATGCTGAAGAGCCCAAGTCCAGCTTCTTAGGGCTATGCTATATATACTCTTTGCAGTATATAAAAATCAGACAAGGCTGAGTTTTATAGGATGGTTATATGTTGTAGTGATCAAGCTCTACTAACACTTAGCTTTCTTCCACATGAAGCTCAGCCTCCAGGACCCTGCTGGTTTTGCCTTGCCAGCCCTGAAGTGGAAAAACATTTGGTGGTCAACATTGGCACACATGTAAGTTATTCCAGGGATCTTTTACAGAGAAGGAGATACCTGTTTATTTTTTTATTACTGTTACTGAGGCATGATCTGCATATAAAACGTAACCATTTTGAGTATATAATTCATCGATTTTTAGCAAGCTTACTGAGTAAGGCAAACACCATACAACACAGTTTTAGAACATTTCTGTCACTCCAATAAAATGTCTTTTGAACATTTATATTTGATCTCTATCTCTACCCTTTGCCCCAGGCTATCAATAGTGTGCTCACTGTCTTTACAGGTTTGTGGTTTTTGGACATTAACTGGAATCATACAGTATATGGTCTTTAGTATCTGGCTTCTTTTTAAAAAAATTTTTATTAGTACATATTTGCAGTACATAATGAATACATTCATGCATTCATTGTGGGGAATTGGTACAGGTACATAATACATCTCAATTCTTTTCTTTTTTCCTCTTCCCCTCCTTCCCTGTTTTTCTTTCTTTCTTTCTGTTATTTTTGCCAGCATCAGATTTATTTTATAAGACTTTGTTAAGTTAATTGGCACACACAGATTAACAGCCAGACTTACAGGTGAAGAACCATATAAAACACATGAAATAATCATACTAAATCAAGGTACACTTTTAGATACATTGGCCATGGTGGATTACAATAACTTTTTTCTCTTTTTTCGTATTATCTGTCTTTTATTTTGCACTTAAACTTTACATATTAGATTTCTCATGTAGCAGAAACCATGCAATATTTAAACTTGTGTGTTTGATTTACTACACTTAAAATTATGTTCTCAAGGTGCACCAATTTTCCTACAAATGACTCAAGTTTATCCTTTTTTTTAAAAATTCTTTTATTGGTACATTTTAGATATAAAATACAGTTTCATTCATCATTGGGATCTTGTACCATTTGCACGGGTATCTTGGTTCTTATTTTTTTCCCCCTTCCCCTGCCCTCCCTTCACCCCCTCCACCCTTCCCAGTTTGCCAAACTTTGTTTCCATTTTTTACCTTTTCTCACATTTTTTCTTTTCACTTTTTTCCTTTCCGCTACCCCTCCCACTTCCCCTACTCCTTTAAACCTTTACTTCCTGTTACACAATATCAATTATACATTTTAAAATTTACAATATCAAGATCAGATCTAGGAGACATTACCACAGATTTTACAGAATTTAAAAGGACATAGAAAGCATATTTCAAAAATCTGTTTTGAAATAAATTTGACAACTTCTAAGAAGTACCTTGGAAGACAAATTAATGAAACTAACTCTGGAGGAAATACAAAATTTGAATAGCACCTATTAAAGAAAGTATATCCCTAGCTTGAAAACCTACCTATATGACAACAACAGGCTCATAAACATTTTAACTGATAAATTATATCAAACAATTAAAGCAGAAAAAAGAAGGAACACTTCTCCCCTCATTTTAGGAACTCAGCATTGTGCTAATCCTAAAACTGGATAAAGATAATAGAAGAAAAAAGTATGAACATAGATAGAAATTTGTTTAACAAAACAAACTCTTAGAAGTCAGATCTGGCAGGATGTAGAAAGTGGTTTTGTTATAGGGATGGCAGTGTTGGTGCAGCATTGGAAGATCCACCCCCATAAGTCATCATTTTAACAGAGGAAAGGAAAAAGCCATATGATCCTGTCACTAGTTGGAGAAAAAGTATTGGACTATATTCTACAGCTGTTCATGGTAAAAGCTATCCGGAGACTAGAAGTAGAACAGAACCTTCTCAACAGATTAAAGACCTGTACTCCATACTTCCAGCAAGAACGCCTTATATAAATGGAGAAGATACAATGCTTTCTCCTTAAGGTGGGGAAAAAGGGCAGATATGCTTACTTTTTATCTGTCCATTAAACTTTGAAACCTAGGCCCCACCAAAATAGTCTGGCAATAAAATGACACAATTAGGATAGGATTGGCACGGTAGAAGCAAAGTCTTTACATGTAGATGAAATGATCATCTACAGAGAAAATACTGAGAAATCTCTAGGAGCCCCTAGAACTTGTATTTGAATTTAGCAGGATTAGAAAACAAAAGGTATATATAAAAATTCAAGTCTATGTATACTTGCTATAAATGAAGAATTGGATATTGAAATTTAAAAGTTATGTGGGAGTACAAAGGACCTAGAAAAGTTAAAAACAAAAACAAAAACAGTGTTGGAAGACGTTTAGTACCTAATTTTAAGACTTCTTCTAAAGCTACAGTAATCAAGGCAGTGTTGTTGTAAGGAAAGACATAGATCATTTGAATAAAACAGAGAATCTACAAATAGAACCACACATATATGGTCCACTGAGTTTTGAAAGATTATTTAACATTAGCATTTTATAGAATATAAACTCAATTCAAGAGCCGAGGAAAAGATAGTGTTTTCAGCAAATGGCACTAGAACACCTGGTATCCGTATATAAAAAATTAACCTCAACCCTTTATTTCCATACATGAAAATAACTTGAAGAGATCTGTGAACCTAAATATGAAAGCCTAAAAGTATAAAACTTTAAGAAGAAATTATAAGGGAAAATTTTTATGAATTCAGAGTAGTCAAGAACTACCTAGTATACAAAAGACATGATGTATAAAAGAAAAAAATTGATAAATGAGATTCCATCAAAATTTAGAACTTTAAATGACATCATTAAAATGAAAAGTAGTCCTTAAACAGACCATTTTTACAATGAATATAACCTATGAGCAGAATATATAAAGAATTCTTAGAGCTCATTAATAGACAACCCAATTAAAAAGTAGACATAAGATGATAAATAGCCAGTACAGCACAAGGAAAGGTGTGCAACTCTAGAATCAGAAAAATACTAATCAGTACAATAACAAGATTGAATGGGATGAAGTTAAAAGTTTTAAAAGCCTTGTTATGACTTTTTCTTTTTGTTGGATTCTCCCCCTTTGCGTTTAATTTGTCATGCCCAATGGATTCATTCTGCTGGGTTTCCTGGGGTTGTGATCCTCATTGTCTTTTCCTAGGGTATTGCCTAAAATTTTTTGGAGTGCCCATTTGGTATTCATGAAGTTCCTGAGCAGCTCTTTATCATGAAAGTATCTTATTTCTCCATCCATTTTGAAAGATAGTTTTGCAGGGTACATCAATCTGGGTTGGAGGCTGTTTTCCTTTAGGGCTTGAAATACATCACTCCAAGCTCTTCTTGCCTTGAGGGTTTGCATTGAGAAGTCTGCTGTGATTCTGATGGGCTTTCCTTTGTTATGTGATTTGTTTCTTTTCTCTCACTGCTTGTAGAATTTTGTTCTTCTGTTGGGTTTCTGGAATCCTAACTATTATATGCCTATGTGTAGATTTTTTTTGATCAAGGCTAGCTGGAGTCCTATATGCCTCACTTATCTGTATGTCAAGTTCTTTTCCCCTCCTTGGGTAGTTTTCTGTCATCACTTCTGTGAACAGTTTTTTTTATGTCATCTGCACTCTCTCCTGTTTCTTCATTGACTCCAGTCAGTCTTATGTTATTCTTTTTTGCATCATCTAGCAGCTGCTGGATTGATTTCTCGTGTTCCTTTACAATTTTAAAGAAATTTTTCTTTTCCTGGTCACTAATTGCAATCTTATCTTCCATATCTGAAATTCTATCCTTACATTGGTTCATTCTGCTGCACAGACTTTCGATGGAGTTTTTAATCTCCTAGAAATCTGTTTGCATCTGTTTTATGGATTCCATTTGTTTCCTATGTTGGAATTCCATCATGTTCCTCAGATCCTCTTATTTTTTTATCTGTGTCCTCTCTAGATTTATTACTCATGTCTTGCACCATGAGCAAAATCTTTGCTGTTATCTGAGTAATAATTTTGTTTTCATTTTTCCCAGATCCTCTTTTGTTGCCAGTTCAGAGAGTCCAGGTGGTTGAGTATCAGATTGTTCCATCTCATTTCCCTTTGGGGTTGCTGTAGGTGATCCAGAAGTCTGTTTTTGAGGCTTGTTTACGTGTCTTCTCATTTCCACGGGGGGTGGGGGGTGCTTCTGGCGCCTGTGCGGCTCAGCTTCTCTGCCCTAGGCACTTGGGATGGCGGCGGGGAAGCTTCCTTCCGGGTTCTGGGACCGGCTCAGCTTCTCTGCCCTAGGAGCTTGGGATGGCGGCAAGGGAGCTTCCTTCCAGGTTTTGGGGCAAGTTTATCCTTCTTTATGGCTGAGTAGTGGTCCATTGTGTATAAATATCACATTTTTTTTTACCCATTCATCTGTTGATGGACATGTAGGCTGCTTCCAAGATTTAGCTCTTATGAGTTGTACTACTGTAACCAGCTATGCATGTTTCACTCTAATAAGATCTCTTTAACTCTTGGAAAGATACCTAGAAGGGGAATAGCTGGATCAAATAATAATTTCTATTTTCATTTTTTTGAGGAATCTCCATACTGATGTCCATAGTGGTTGTACCAGTTTATACTCCCACCAACATTGAAGAAGAGTTCCTTTTTTCCCCTTCAGCCTCTCCAATATTTGTTAGTTTGATTTCTTGAAGATAGTCATTCTTTCTGGAGGGAGATGGACTCTTAGTGTTGTTTCAATTTGCATTTCTTTAATGGCCAGCGATGTTGAACAATCTTTCATGTACTTTTGTACTTTTTCATCTGAAAAGTGCCTGTTCATTTTCAGATGCCCATTTTTTGATTGGGCCTTTAAATCTGTGAGGGGGTCCTAGTTTTTTTGCATTCTTTATATATATTCTAGGTGTTAGTCCTTTGTCTGAATAGTAGCTGGCAAAAGTTTTTTCCCATATCCTAAGTTGTCACTTCATTCTGTTGGTTGTTTCCTTTGCTGTGCAGAAGGTTTTTAATTTGATGTGATCTCATATGTTGATTCTTGGTATTGTTTCTTGTGCAACCAGGGTTCTGTTCAGTCTGCCTACACCTATGTCTTCAAGAGTTTTACCAATTTTGTCTTCCAACAGATTGTATTTCTGTTTTAATATTTAGATCTTTGAGCCATTTTGGTTTTAGTTTAGTTCATGGTGAGAGAGATGTGTCTAGGTTCAGTCTTCTGTATGTGGATAGCCAGTTTTCCCAGCACCATTTGTTAAACAGGCTATCTTTCCTCCAACAAAAGTGTTTGGTCCCTTTGTCAAAGATAAGGTAGCTAAGTGTGTCTGGGGTTGTTTCTGCATCCTGTAATCTGTTCCATTGATCCACAAGTCTGGTTTGGGGTTTTTTTGTTTTGTTTTGTTTTGTTTTTTTGTCATTAGCATGCTGTTTTTATTGCAGTAACTTTGTAGTATAACTTGGAAGTCCAGGATTGTGATTCTCCCTGTCTTGCCCTTGTTGGTATTCTAGGACTCTTCTGGTTTCATATGAATTTTAGAATTGTCTTATCTAGTTCTGTGAGAAATGCTATGGTATTTTGATTGGTATTGCATTAAATCTGTATAACAGTTTTGGAAATATGGCCATTTTGACTATATTGGTTCTGCTTATCCATGAGCAGGAATATCTTTCCATTTTCTGATGTCCTCTTTGATCTCCTTTTTCAGAGTATTGTAGTTTTCATTGTACAAGTCGTTCACTTTGTTGGCTAGGTTAGTTCTTAAGTACTTAATTTTTCTTGGTGATATTATAAAAGGTATTATTTCCCTAATTTCTTTCTGGGTGAGTTTATTATTGGTCTATAGGAATAATATTAATCTTTGAGTGTTGACTTTGTATCGTGCTATGCTACTGAATTTAGTTATTAACTCTAGAAGTCTTTTGGTGGAGTTTTTGGGGTCTTCTGTATAGAGAATCATGTCATCTGCAAATACAGTAATGATATATTTTTTTTTTGGTATCAGGGATCGAACTCGGGTCCTTGCACTTGCGCAGCAGGTGGCGAAACCACTGGGCTAAATCCCCAGCCCCAGTAATGCTAATTTAATTTCTTTCTTTCCTATCCATATTCCTTTTATGTCTTTGTCTTGTCTAATTGTCTGGCTAATGTTTCAAGAACTGTATTGAACAGAAGTGGTGAAAGCTTGTCTTGCTCCTAATTTTAGAGGGAAAGCTTTCAACTTGTCTCTGTTTAATAAAATGTTGGCCATTAGTTTGTCATAGATGGCTTTTATCAGATTGAGATAAAGACTTTCTCTACCTATTTTCTTCATGGTTTTTATCATGGATAATGAGTTTTGTCAAATTTATTTTTTCTGTTGAGATGATCGTGTGATTTTTTTTGTCCTTGTTTCTATTTATGTGGCATATTGCATTTATTGATTAGTGTATGTTGAACCATACCTGCATCCTTGGAATGAATCCTACTTGGTCATGATGTATGATCTTTTTGATGATTTGATGCATTCTCTTTGTCAGTTATCTTATTGAGGTTTTTTGCATCTATGTTCATTAAAGAGATTGGCCTATAGTTCTCCTATAGTTCTCTTTTTTCAGTTGTGTCCTTTCTTGGTTCTGGAATCAGGGTAATGCTTGACTCCGGGAATGACTCTTGAGAGTATTGGTTCCCTCTCAATTTCATTAAAGAGTTGGAGGAGTATTGGCATTAAATCTTTTCTACAGTTCTTGTAGAATTAGGCAGTGAATCTGTTGAGACCTGAGCTTTTCTTAGTTGGTAGTTTTTTTTTTTTTCACTTTTTCAATTTCGTTGAATAATATTAGATTTAGGATATTTATTTCTTCTTGATTTAGCTTTGGTAGTTCGTATATATCTAGGAATCTATCCATTTCTTCTGAACTTTTATTAGAGTATATGTTCTCAAAGTAGTTACCAATGATCTGGATTTTGGTAGAATCTGTTGTGATTTTGCCTTTTTCTTTTCTAATTGCATGGATTTAGGTCTTTTCTTTCCTTATTTTGGTAAAATTGGCTAAGGTTTTGTCTATTTTGTTTATTTTTGAAGTACCAGCCAGGCATGATGATGCATGCCTGTAATCCCAGCATTTGGGAAACTGAGGCAGGATGATTGCCACAAGTTTGAGGCTACCCTGAACTACATAGTGAGACTTTGTCTCAAAAAGAAAGAAAGAAAGAAAGAAAGAAAGAAAGAAAGAAAGAAAGAAAGAATTCTTCAATTCATTGATTCTTTGTATTTTTTGTTTAGTCTCAATTTCATTAATTTCTGCTCTGATTTTTGTAATTTTCTTCCTAGCTTTGGATTTGCACTGTTCTTGTTTTTCTAGGATGTTGATATGCATCATTAGATTATTTATTTGAAACTTGCTTTGTTTTTCTGATGTGGGGATTAACTGCTATAAGCTTCCCTCTTACAGCTGCTTTTGTTGTGTTCCATAGGTTCGGGTGTGTGGTACTGGCATTACCGTTTGATTTTAGTAATTGCCTAATTTCTTCCTTAATTTCATCTGTGACCATTGATTATTCAAGAGGATATTGCTTAATTTCCATGTGTTTGTGTGGTTTCTGCTCTAGTTTTATTGCACTGTGATCTGATAATATGCATGGGATAATTTTGATTCTTTTACATTTACTTCAGCTTGCATTATAGTATAGTAGCCAATATGTGGTCTGTTTTGGAGAAAGTCCCATGTGCTTCTGAGAAGAATGTGTATTGTGTTGTTAGATGGAACACTGTAGATATCTATTAAGTCCATTTGTTTGAAGGTTTGATTTAATTCTGATAATTCTTTTTTGACTTTTGTCTAGTTGATCTGTGCATTTGTGACAGCAGAGTATTGAGGTTCCCCACTGCAATTGTATTAATGTTTATCTGATTTTTCATGTTTATTAATGTTCATTTTATGAACTTGGGCATGCCCATATTTGGTGTGTAAATAATTATTATCTCTTCTTATTGAAATGTCCCTTTAACCAATATGTAGTGACCTTCTTTGTTCTAATCAGTTTTGTCTTGAAATCAGTTTTCTCTGAAATTAGGATATCTATTTCTGTTTATTTCTGGGCTCCTGGTGCATGTAATTTTTTTCCATTTTTTAATTTTTAATCTTTGAATTTCTTTGGGTTTTGTTTCTTGATCCATTCTGCCAATCTGTGTCTTTTGATTGGGGAATTAGGACCATTCACAGTGATGGTGATCCTTGTAGAGCTTCCAGTGATACAAACAGCCTGCTGCAGCTTGCATGGTATAGGTTTACCACCACTGCTCTAAGGTATTGACCTGTTCCTGTCATTACATCATTTTCCTTTAGCTGATTTCCTTATTGGTTTTTTGTTTTTTGGGTTTTTTTTCATTTAGCTGCTCATCCTGCCAGGTGTATTCATTCTTTTAGACTTATTGGCATTCTCGACTTCATTATCTGTTTCTAGGATATCCTTGAGAATTTTTTGTAATGCTAGTTTGATGGTTATGAATTTCTCAAAGTGTTCCTTGTCATAGAAATACCTTATTTCTCCATCAGTTTTGAAGGCAAGTTTTACAGGATACATAAGTCAGGGTTGGAAGTTGTTAATTTTCAGGACTTGAAACACTTCACTCCAAGCACTCCTGACCTTTAAGGTTTGAGAAGTCTGCTGTAATTCTAAATTCTAATGGGTTTACCTTTATATGTGATTTTCTGCCTTTCTCTGACAGCTTTTAAGATTTTTGTTCCTGTCTCTGGTACCTTGAGTACAATGTGGAACAGAGATTCTCTTTTGATTGTGCCCACTTGGGGTTCTATATGCCCTACTTATCTCTACCTTTATTTATTTATGTTTGGGGCATTTTCTGCCATTATTTCTGTAAACAGGATTTTTTTTAATGCCATTTGTGTTGTCTTCTAATTTTTCACTTATTTCAGTTTATTTGTATTCACTTATTTGTAGATGAGTCTTCATTGTACCCCCCAGTAGCTGTTTGATCCATTTTTTGTCTTGTTGTTTTTCAGTTGTCTTTCACTAGTTGGTCATTGTCTTTTAGTTCTGAAATTCTGTCCTCACATTGGTTGCTTCTGCTGCCCATACTTTAAATATAATCTTTAATCTGGATGTCTAATTGAAACCTTTTTAATGACTAATTCTTTGCTGTACTGGTTATTCATGTTTTATATAGGTTTGTTTAGCTTGGCTAGCTTTTTATTAGTGTCTTCTGAAAGCTCCTGGATTATATTGATTATTACTTCCATTATCTGTTCAGTTATACCTTCTGTGATCCAACTGAGGAATTCTTTGACCTGTTTTGTATCCTCCTCTTATATGGTCAAGTAATTTGGGTGTGTGACTTAGCTATTTTCCCCAATGGTATCCTGTATTGGCTTCTGGGGAATTGGGAACTTTGGGAGACATTTTGTTACCTTGTTTTATGTTTCTGTTGGTTTTTTGTTTGTTTTTTTGGTGAGATTTGTGGATGCTTGTAGACTTTGTTGTAAGTATAGAGTTGTCTTTTAGTTAGTAGCTTTTCAGTGACGTACTTTAGGCATGGCTTACTATAGTCAGTTGCCTCAGCCTCGGGATCTGAACACCTTGGTTAATTTTGGAGGGGTGGATACCGTGTAACTGGCCCAACACCAAGTTGTCTGGGAATGTACTGTAGTGTTGTTAATGTCACAAAGGTAATTTGAGTGTTGCCTTACAGATAAAAAACCTATTAATAGCAATAATTGTGTGATCCTGGTAATAACCAAATCAGCTACAGTAGTATTGTTCAAGACAATTGGATATTAACATACCATAAAAACCAATTATGTACCACCCTTCATGCTAGAGAAGAAATTTACATAATAGTATAAAAATTAAGACAACCCCATTATTGACTTACAGCTAATATGTACCATATGTGATAGCTATATCTCTGCTAACGTTAGAAAAGAATTCAAGAGTAATTTTATAGAGTCAACTATGTAAAGATTAGTAAAGCTGTATGGTTATTTTATTAAAGATGGTAGGAGATTGGAAGCCGAAGAATGCAAGAAGAAAAATTTGAAACTTTATATGATATGAGAAAGAGGAGAGAGAAATGGTACAAAGGATCCTATTGGGGATTAGATGGAAGATAATAGAATTAGGTAAGTGTAAGAGAAAAAACTGACAAATAGAAGATAAAAGAAAAAGGAGAAAAAAGAAATTATATAGGGAGCATAAGAGGAAAAAATTGAAGAGAGGAGAGGAAAAATAAATTAAGAAAAAGAGATGAGGTAGGAAAAAAGCAAAGAAAAATCTCCCAAACCCCAATAACTGGTAAAGAAGAAAGGAGAAAAGGAGAAAAAAAAAAAAGGAAAACAAAAAACCACAGACACAAAAGAGAGATAGAGAAAAGAAGTTTCTCTGTGATTTTGAATATGTGATTTTCTTTTTGGATCTACAATTTTGGAGCAGTACCCCCAAGTCAATATGTATCCCTGCTCACACTGGTAGATAAAGAAGGCAGTCAGACCTGATATCAGTGATTGATGCAGGCACCAGCAGGCAATAGAATTAGGGCAAGGGCACCAATACTGTGACTTTCAAACCCAGAGCTACTCAGGCTGAACCTGCCCTCTGGCTGTGAGGGCAGAGCCTGTGTTCTTTAGCTTTATCTCTTCAGGGGAATCTCTCTCCTGCCTGCTCCCTGACTGCAGCTGTCTACAATGGCAGTGGCTCATCAAGTCATGGTGGGATATAACACTGAGAGCCCTGAAGTGAAGCTGTCCAATGATTGCTTTGAGTCCCTGGATTTAAACAATTAACCTTTTCCCAGAATGGTGTCCAACCAAGCACTCTACAGGGATATAGAGGGACTAGAGCATAGTGGTGAACCTATGGTACATGTGCTGCAGTGGGCATGCAAAGCCCTCTCTGTTGGCATGTGAGCCAAGCTGTCCCAGCAGCCAAGCATCAGATAACAATTATTTTTTCTAAATTAAAACCTCAGTATTCAGGTTTAGTTACAGTGTTGGCACTTTGCAATAAATAAGTGGGTTTGGGGTTGCAGTTTGGGCACTCAGTCTCTGAAAATTTCACTATCACTGGACTAGAATCACCCATCAGCTGTTTCCTGTTAAAGGACTCTTATAGAAACAGAATCCCACACTTTCCTGCAGATCACAGAACCTGCCAGGTCATTCTACCACAACATTTTTTTCCCTGAAGACCTCTGGAGTCTTTGTCTGTGTCTGTGTAGATTTGGTCTCCCTTTTCTGCAAGCCTTGAGCTGGGAGCTAGGGAGAAAATGCATACTGTCCTTTGCGTGCTCCTGTGTTTTGTCTCTTGAATTTCTTTGTAGGTTTTAATTTTTCTGTCAGATCCTTCTGGTACCCAGGGATCTACTCTGCCCCCCCTCTCCCCCGCAAGTTATTTTCTGTGTCTGGCTGGATTCTGAATCTCAGAGAGGCTGAGTTGTTAACACTTATCACTCTGACATTTTCCTGGAAGTCCCTGTGTCTGGCATCTTCAGCGTTGTATTCTTGAGATTTATCTATGTTATAGCATGCACCAGTATTTCACTCCTTTTTATTGATAAATAGTATTGTTTGTGTGGATATAACACATTTTGTCTATGTATGTATCACTTGATGGACGTTTGGGTTGTTTCTACTTCATGACTATTAGGAATAATTCTTCTGTTAGATTTGCATATAAGTATTTATGTAGATAGATGTTTTCGTTTCTTTTGGAAAGGTACCAAGGAATGAAATAGCTAGATTATATGGTAATTTATTTTCTTAACTTTTTAGAAACTACCAAACTTTTTCAAAAATGATGACACTATTTTATATTTCCATCAGTAATATATAAGGATTTCTACATCCCTGCCAACATTTGTTATTGTTTTGTGTTGTTTTGAGAATGCATCCTAGGGCCTTGCAGATGTTGGGCAAGGTCACTACCACTAAACTACATCCCCAGCCCATTGTCAGTGTTTGAGTATAGCAATTCTTCTGTCTTGTTTTTGTAGAATAAGTTTCACAAGATCACTCCTGCCTTTCCTTCCTCCCTCTCTCATAAATAGGTGTGGATCTCCTAGGTTGATCCTTTTATATGCTTCTCAAACTTTGTATTTTTAGTCCATACTTCTTGGGACTGTTACTTTGCTTGTGTTAATTGCTTACTATTTAAAATGGAAATTTTCTTTGTCCTGACAAGGGAATCGTTCTGTTGGTTATACCTATATTAGGTTAATAGTGTTGATAGCCAGTCGTGGTGCACATCTGAAATCTCAGCTCTCTGGAAGGCTAAGGCAGGAGTATTGAGAGTTTGAGGACAACCTGGGCAATTTAGTGAGATCCCATCTTTTTGTTTGTTTGGGGTTTTTTTTGGTACTGAGGATCGAATTCAGGTCCTCATGCCTGCCAGGCAGGTGCTGTGCCACTGAGCTAAATCCCCGGCCTGAGATCCCATCTTTAAAAAAAAAAAAAGTTGCTATTTTCTTTATAGCTTCAGATTTTGTTTTTTATTTTGTTTTTTGTTGTTGTTATTTTAATTTTTAGACAGGGTCTTGTTAAGTTGGCCAGGCTGGGCTCAAACTTGCTGTCCTTCTGCCTCAGCCTACCAGATTGCTGAGGTTATAGGCATAAACCACTGTCCTCAGCTCAAGTTCAGAAATTTGAACTTAATAATTTTTTTTTGGTACCAAACTCGGGGTTTGGGGTACCGAGCAGGAGTATCAAACTCAGGACCTGCATTTGTGAGGCAGGCAGCAGAACCACTGAGCTAAATCCTTGGCCCTAATAATTTTTTTAAAAATCTAGAATTATGTAACAGTGGGAACTTAATGATATGAAAGACTAAAGTGACAAATTTGTTTTGGGTAGTAGTAGAAGATGTAGCTTCCTAATGACAGGAATGCCCACATCGCCATTCCTGATGGAAGTATCTGGTAACCCCAAGATAATGATCATAAAGTTGCTTGGTTAGAAAGCACTGAATCAGACTATGAGAACTGGGAGATCTTGAGTATGATTTTTACTCAAGCTGAGAAAGCCCTGAGCTATGTGTGTCTCACAGGAAAGTCATTCTATTTCCCATAGAATAGTACCTCTAGATACTTGTCATTGGGCAGGGCTCAGTTAGACATTAAATAATTATATTCTTTGATGAACATTTCTCCAGGCTCCAAATAGACTATTTTCTTTCAGTTAGAATTAAGAAAGGTTAATATTCAGGGTTATAAGTACACTCTAGTCACGCATGAGTAAAATCAGATGATCACCAAGGTTCCTGAGGGAAGTATTTACAAACGATTTGTTAGGGTGTAATGGTTCTGCATACTGTTTTCATCGATTTATTGTGAATTTGGTTTCTGAGGGTGACCTTACTTCAATGTAACCTAACAGTCTGAAGGTCCTATATTGTGGCCTCATACATTGACTAGAACATCAGTTTTATTTTTCACTTTGTTTCAGACTAAAGAGTTTCTCATGTCTTATACTAGCAGACTTGTATCTCTGGGAGGTACTCCTAGGATCAAGGCTTCTGGTTACTCTTGTTTTTTGGCAATACTGTGGATCAAACCCAGGACCTTCACACTGTGTTACATCTCAGCCATTTTCTATTTTTTACACAGAGTCTGGTTAAGTTGCCCAGTACCACAAAAAGAAAAAAAAGTTAGTATAAAACTAGTACCTCTGAGATTGTGATGAACTTGTCACCTAGTAAATTAACTTATTAGATTTGCTTAATCCTCTCTGCCAAATAAATCGAGGATGATGATGCTTTAATTTGTTTCTAGTACATATCTTGTCATTCTGTTGGACTTTCTTATTATAGATGAGAAATAAATGACAACATCTTTCAGCCTTAACTTTGAATCCATTAAAAGAATACTTTGCATTGGAATTTTTTCCTAAAGTACCTATGTTTGCATGCTTCGATATTCATTTGTTTCTTTTCTGCTTACTCATAGTATCTTCCCTTCAAAGAGTGTATGACTGGTAGAATGATCCTGGATATTTTATTTTTGACAGAAATATATTTAGTTGCTATGAAAGACTAATATTTATTGTAGAGAACCTTAAATTCTCTATCTTTTTGGGTAAATCTGAGTTTAAGGTGTCTCCTTTTTCCACTCCCTTAGGCTGTATGTTTTCTCTCATTTTGTAGAATTTAGTTAGCAACTTAAGGCTGCAGGGACATTGGGTGCTAATCATGTTACCTTAGCCATTTTTGTGAGCCTGGGGGTTTGTTTGCTGACATATGGCATAGGATGTTATGGGAAGGCAGAAAGTAGTCATTTTGAAATCAGAAGTACTATTCTTCTGTGGTTGAAGGCAAAGAGATAATAGCCTAAATGTTGTTTTTAAGTTTGGAGCCTGGGAAGGGCAACCCAAGTGGTGGTGGTTCCAGTCTCTTTATGCTGTGGTATTTGAATGCAAAAGCCTTCCTGTGTACTCCCAGTTCATTTGATATTTGCACAAGAATCTGTTACCTCTGATCTCATTCTTCAGAAGATACTGAAGAACATTATTGCTCTAACCTCTAACATCAGATTTTTTAAAAGTAGAATTTCTATTAATAGGGTCTTGAGTACTTTTTCCAGTATTCTCAGGCTCACTCTTTATATAGGCTTTTCTCCCCAGAGAACCATACATATACTGTTGGTGTCTTGACTCTGTTTCTCCTTCAGTGCTACCTTGCTCTGGCCAAAGGAGGCTTATCTGATGACCATGTCCTCATCCTGCCCATTGGTCACTACCAGTCAGTGGTGGAGCTTTCAGCAGAGGTGGTGGAAGAGGTGGAGAAATACAAGGCTACCCTAAGACGCTTCTTTAAGAGTCAAGGGAAACGATGTGTTCTATTTGAGAGAAATTATAAGAGCCATCACCTCCAGTTACAGGTAGGTGATTGCTGCCCAGGAATTTAAGAGGACACTAGGGTGATCTTGATATTGATAAAAAAATATTTAAGTAGTGGTTAACTGAAATATTTAAATTTAATCTAATATTTAAAGTATTTAATATGACTGGTCATAATAATATTAAAGTATTCATTTAAAAGTTTAAGAGTGTCTATGATAACTCTAGAAATTTCACAGTGAAGTATATTGTGGGTAAAAGTGAACAGCAGGATGCTGAGTGCTAGAAAAGGAGTGAGTAGTTGAGAGAGGTTCCAAGGACGATACAAACCACGCTTAGGTAAGAGTTTGGAAAAGAATGGAAAAGAATTTTGTGTGGAGGTCCAGCATGAGTGATGGCTTAGAGATAGGAAATAGCCTCAGAGGCCACATCAGCTTAGAAATTCGGTGATTGTGGTTGTGGTAGTTTCTTTCTGGCACATTTGTTAAGGTTTCAAATGGGCCTGACTCTACCACATACATTGTAAGGAGCTGGCAAAGCCTTAAAGACAGAAGGATCTCTTTTGAGCTTTTTGTGCATCAGATATTAGCTCTCACAGTCTGTCTCATAAGTTTAAGTCCTACAGACAGGCTAACCAATGCCTGTTGGCCTGAGGAGAGTCTGTGCTGAGGGGTGCTTCTCCACTCCTGTGATGGATTTTCTACTTTCAGAAAGTGTACAGACATAACCTCTCTGGGACCTGTACAATGAATTTCTTTTATTCCCCCAACCCCTGTCCAGGTCATTCCTGTGCCACTTAACTGTTGTGCTACTGATGACATTAAAGATGCCTTCATTACCCAGGCACAAGAGCAACAGATAGAGCTACTGGAAATCCCAGAGCACTCGAACATCAAGCAGGTAAAACAGGAGGGTCTGGTGATTTTCAGGAAGGAGTAAAGGTCTAGTTTTTGACATACTTAGCCTGAGGTACTATCAAGGAATTCCAAAAATGTTAAATAGGCATTGGACAATTTGGAACCAGATCACAGTATGTTGATTAGACTGGAGATGGAAATAGCATTACACCAAAGTCTTAATGTTTTCTTGGGAAGAGCAAGAAATTAGACATTTGCCAAGTTGGAAACTTAGCAGGAGGGTGCCCCTGGGAGGATACTGGTAATATCTGACAATCTTACTTTTTAAACTCTAGTTACACTAAGTAGTTTGAGATCTGTAGTTATTCACATATCCTTTTTCTTGTACTTTTAGACTGAATTATTTGCCAAGTTAAAGCTTTTAGGAGATGCGCTAGGGTTTTAGATTTTCAAAGCACTATATATGTCCTCATACAACTCTGTTTACTTTAGATTGCACAACCAGGAGCAGCATATTTTTATGTTGAACTTGACACAGGAGAGAAACTTTTCCACAAAATTAAAAGGAATTTTCCTTTGCAGTTTGGAAGGTTTGTATGTTTTCCTTCTTTTCAGTATATTTTCACTAGAACCATTATAAATAAAGTGGTGAGCTGCATGAACAATTGATAATAAGCCATGTAGGAAACATGCCTTACCCCAAGGAACTTACAGTGTCAGAAAAAGTCTGATTTGCCATGAAATACAAAATGTGAAATGTAGCTTGACAGAGTTTTGGGAAACAATCTACTTTAGAAATTTAGAGGTAATCCCAGCACTCAGGAGGCTATGGCAGGAAGAGCACCTCCAATCTGAGGCCAGCCTGGGCTACATAGTGAGTTCAAGGACAGCCTGAACTGCATTGTGAAACCCTGTCTCAAAAAAAACAAAAAACGAATTAAGATGTGGTATAGAGATGTACAAACTCCCATGATAAATATAATTAATATGTACTGCAAACATGTACTAATAAAGTATAAAACAAAAACTGGGGTAAGAGAGAAATGAAGAGTAACTGCTAATAGGTATGATATTTATTTTTGGGTAATAAAATAGACTAGAATTAGATAGTGGTAATCAGTGCACAAGTTTAAAAATACACAGTAAGTGCCCAACTTGCAAATGAGTTCTGTTTCGGGAGAACGTTTGTAAGTTGGATTCGTTTGTAAGTCTGACAAAGTAAGTCTTATATACCTTTGACACAGATATACAGTGTAAAGCAAACACATTAAAAAATCAAACACACACAAAAATACTGTAAACTGTACTTTTAAGCACATAGCAGCACAACTGTGACAATGTCTGGCACACACATGAGCTACTTTCACTATTCACATGTATGAATGTTCCTAATGCAAGGTCCATTCCCATTGGTTAAGTTTGCAACTCAGATGTTCTCAAATCAGGGACTTATTGTACTAGCCAAGTATGGTGGCACATGCCTGTAATCCCAGCACTCAAAGCCTGAGGAAGAAGGATCATAAATTTGAGGTCAGCCTGGAACTTGGGAAATTGAGACCCTGTCTCAAAGTAAAATTAAAAGGGCTGGGGTTGTAAGTCAGTAATGGAGTACTTTCCTGGCGTGTGTGAAGCCCTGGGTTCAGTTTCCAGTACCAAACAAACAAATAAACAAAAAGGAACAGTGCTAATATCTGATCTGAGGTGATTTGAGTAGAAACTGTATGAGAACTGAGTAAGATTAACAGATTTAACATCTGTGTTAAGTGACTGTGTTTGCTATTGGGATCTATGTTTAATTAGGAGTGCTTCCTCAGACTCTGCCAGAAATATTATAATATATATAGTATATTATATGAATCACCTTTTATATTGTTGTTTTTTGAGACAAGGTCTTGCTATGCAGTCCAGGCTTAAAAATAGATAGATAGATAGATAGATAGATAGATAGATAGATAGATAGAAAGAAATTAATTCAGAGAAGGAAGAATTTATTTCTGTTTGGTATAAGGGCATTATGAAAGGATCAAAGTGAATTTAAGAGATAGATTTAGAGGGCAAAGACTGGGGTGAAGGCATTCCAACCAGAGGTAGTAAAGTGCTACCATTGAGCATATGCCATGGATCAGACACTGCTAAGAACTTTGTGCATTTTCTCATTTAATCTTCACAGCTTTGTAAAGTAGGCATTATCCCAATTTACTAATATAGACATTGAGGCTCTAGAGCAGTGTCCAAGAGAATTTTCCACAAAGATGGAAATGATCTATAAATCTGTACTATCAAATACAGTAATCACTAGTCACCTGTGGCTAAGTTGAACATTTGAACATGTGGCTAAGTTATTGAAGGACTGAATTTTTAATATTATTTAATTTTAATTAATTAGAATTTAAATGTAAATAGCCACATCTGCCTAGTGGTACTAAATTGGTTAGCATGTCTTAAAAGGGGTAAAGTAGCATGCCTATAGTCACACAGTGGCAGATTTAAATCCAGGTCTGGTGGACTGCA
This sequence comes from Heterocephalus glaber, assembly GCF_053883595.1. Lineage (NCBI taxonomy): Eukaryota > Metazoa > Chordata > Mammalia > Rodentia > Bathyergidae > Heterocephalus > Heterocephalus glaber. Next base: position 50,167,445 of record NW_028258320.1, on the reverse strand, counting down.
AAATGTGATGTCTCAATCTTATTATTCTGTAGTATTCTAGAAGGCTGGATGAGGCTTTAGTTTTGCTCATAAGATCAGGCAGAACATGACTGCAAGACCATACAGAGAGCAGTATAAGTTAGGCAAAATTGAAGACAGCAAGTTACAGGCATGAAGAGACAGAGTCTGAAGGGGAGTAGAAAATACACAGAATGTATTATCTCATGTTAGTATCTGATTTGCAGCTGTTTTTTCTCCCTAGTTAGAATTGGGCTTTGAATGACCCCAGAACCATTTCTGGATTAATTTGGAAAACCTCTAAAAGACTGCTCCATTGTCTGCATTTTCAGAAAGATAATTGATCAATGAGAACAATGGTGTTACATGCTTCAAACATCTGCCTTGATCTTTTTGTTGTTGCCTTAACAACAGTTGCAGATACATATATGTGGAACAGCAAACATTTATATGTATATTTACTTTATATGTGTGTATATATGTATGCATATATATTTGTGTAGTGGTGCTTTTAATGATAACTAAAAAGCCATGGAAAACTTTATCCCTCCAGGATATTTTATTTTCTCTTTCTTCCAATTTGTCCAGCGTATATAATATTGATATATTAATGGTTGGCAGTCTGATGAGATACAGCAACAGATTTATTATATACATTTATAAATGATGGAACTATAGCTTAGAAAGCTTAACTGCATAGCTCAAGGTCATATGTTACTCACATTCGAGCCTTTTATTTTGTTTTCAAATACCATTCCATTCTGTTTCTAAACAAGTATATATTAACCTCAGGTACCTGTGATTTTTGTAGTGTCCTAAATCTTTTTCTTTCTTTATTTTTTTCCTCAATAAAGAACTGTAATTTAAAAAAAGAAAAAAACAACAGATGCAGATAGGCACATGATTAACAGTGTACATAGGCATATGTCTTAGTTACTTTTCTCATTGCTGAGACAAAATACCCAACAACCAAAGTTAAAGGAGAAAAGGTTATTTGGTTCACAGTTAGTAGAGATTTCAGTTCATAGTTGGCTGGCTCTAAGAGAGGCTGGCATGACAGAGGGGTATCACAGAGGAGAAACAGTTCATGGCAGGCAGAAGGCAGCAAGCAATAAGGGATGACCCTCTTTCTTTTCCTTATATCTTATCCAGGCTGTCCACTCCTAGGGGATGTAGCTCTCACCCTTAGTCCTAGCATTGCATTCTTGATCCCAAAATCACACACCGTAAATCCAGCCACCTCCAAAAAGCCCCACCTATGAGCACATGAGTCTTTGGGGGGACATCTAGATGGAAGCCATAATAGCATATAAAGCTTACAAATGGGAGATCCTTTGATGGTGTTTGTGACAGTCATTTATATTTTCAAAGTGAATATTTTCAAAATAATGTATAGTTAATAACATTTTACACTTACAAAATACTTCAAAAGCCATTCTTTTTCTAGCTGTTAAAGAAAAGTGATTCTATCCTAATTTTACATCTAATGAAATAGGCTCAAAGTATGCCCAAAGTATGAGCTTAGGTCTTCTGTGCCTTTTAGAGGACTCAGATGATTTATTTCTACCCCTATTTACTATAGCTTCAAAGTAGAAAATGGACCAAGTAGATACACAGAATTATTTATAATATATCGACATAAGTAAAAATAAATAAAAATATGAAACAATAGAAATTAGAAGCAGATATATCTATTTATATGTTATTTTCTTCACATTGAGCTTGTGTTGTTGTGCCAGAAGGAAAGCCAGGAGAATTTTAGGTCAGAATGGATATGACACCCAACTCTACTTTCAGTTAGACTCATGGTCTAATTGAGATGACAAAACTAGTCTAAAGCAGGATGTATGTAATGCATAGCTAGTATAGTGCTTTGTGTTATATCTGTACTTCATAAAACCATACAAGGTAAGTGTTGTTATTTGAATTTCATAGGTAAGGAATCCAAGACTCACGAGTTGAAGTAATCTGTTCAAGTCATAGACAGCAAGTGACAAGAGCTAGGGATGGAATCCAGTCTTTTGATGGTGTCAACCAGAACCTTTCCTCCTTGTAGTATGCCATGTTGCTTCTCTACATACTGTACCAATAGTGTAGTTTCAAGTTGTTCAAGAGAGGGAGAATGGATTGTAAGGGGTCAGAAAAGGGGTGGGATCTGAGCTGGTCTTTCAACATGGGTATGATTTTGATAGATAGGATGGGAGAGATGCCACTCAGGGCAGGAGAACAGATAAGCAGTCAGAAATCTGCATACTTGCTTTGGGTGATGTTGAGAAGAGCTTTCTGGTTGGAGCAGGACAGAGAAAAGAGGGAATTTGGAGCTAATACTCCACATTTTTACTTCTTTGTGCTCTTTCTGCAGGGAAGTACTGGCCAGTGAAGCAATTCTTAATATTCCTGAGAAGTCTGACTGGAGGCAGTGTCAAATCAGCAAAGATGAGGAAGAGACCCTGGCTTGCCGCTTCCGCAAAGATTTTGAGCCCTTTGACTTCACTCTGGATGACTAACCAAAGGGAGGAACACTTTGTGAACTTTGAAAGAAATTGTTCCAGCCAGTATGTTTTTAATGAAACTGCAGTCTCTCCTGGGGATTGTTTCTCTGCCTCTTTTTCATGCATTCCCATGGAACTGCCTGCAGCAAGAGACCTAGGATTGAATTTTTTTTTTTTTTTTTTTTTTTTTAGGAAAGTCATTCTAAGATGAAAATTCTATGCTAAAAGCATGCCTGTTACTTAACACTAAGAACAGCGTGTGTTTAATCTACATTTTCAAAACAACTATCAAATAAAATCTAAGTTTTTTTTGGTCTTTTGAGACAGGGTCTCACTATGTAGTTTAGGCAGGTCTTGAACTATGTAGCCCAGGCTGGCCTCAGACTCCAGGTGATCCTCCTGCCTTAGCCTCCCAAGTGCTGGGATTACAGGTGTGTGCCATCACATCTGGCTACAAATTGTTTTTAATAATTGAGAACCCTCTTGTATTCATGTTGACCACTGAAATGAAGTACTGTGTAAAATAGGAAGGGCCGGAGTTTTAGGTCTAGCTCTTACTAGAATCATAGAGGGTGGTTTCTTTCGGGATAACCCAAGATAGAGAAGAGACTAATGGTCTTTTTCTCTTGTAGCATCATCTTATTCTTAATATAAAAGCCCATTCAGTCCTTCAGATATTTAACTCCTATGTACCAGGCATTCTTCTAGGCTCCAAGAATATAGTCATGCCTCATCATGGTGCTTTCTGTCCCAGAGTTTAGTCTAATTGGGAAGAGAGGGGAAAGATTTAAAAAGAGAAGATGAGTTCTGCTTTTAATAAGCTGTTTCAGATGTCTAACAGATATGTCCAGTGTACTGTTGGATAATCCTAAACTCATGGAGATCTGAATTATTGATAAGGCTTTAGGGACCATCAGGGTGTAGGCCATAAATGAAATTATGAGTATGGATGAAAATAAGAGAGGGTGATTCTTTTGTGCCTCAATGATCCTGCCAGTGGATTTTCTACTGCTTTCTTCCAGTCTCTCTACCTCTTGAGTGAGCAGGTACTAGCTGGCCTGGAGGAGTTCTGTGGGCCCTTCAGACAGTAAACGTGGCAGGAGCAAGTTTCTGGGGCCTGAGGACATCTTCATCACTGTCAAGTGGTGAACGTCTCCTTCTGGGGCTCCTGGCTCTTCACACCCATGTCCAAGATGGCAACTATGAAGTGTAAGCTTATGAAGAATTTCACCTCAGAAGAGCCCATTTGTCACAGTAAGGTCTCCATTAGAACTCAATCATTGGACATGGCCTGTGCTGTCAGCATTTTATTAAACTTGCCCTGGTGAAGTTCAAGAAGATGAACTGAAGGGTGAAGTCATGGTAGCCCTTTTGTGAAAATGTCAAATACTGTTTGCAGCAAAGATTAACATGTTACTGCGAACTCCAGCCTAGTGATTATCACAGTAGGTACATGCCAGGAGAGAGGAGAATCAGGGCTGAAATTTTTAAAGTAATGATTGCCCCTATTTTCTAGTACAGCCCCCACTGATTGTTGTTTACAACTTAGTAGATACCTTATGTATCCTGGAAACTGAGTGCATTTCCCAAAAACTGTGTTATTGGAAGTGGCTGTAATCTGGATACTGCTCATTTCTACTTCTTAACTGGGCAAAAGGTTAGTACCCACTCTGAAACTGTCATGAGTATGAACTTGGAAAGCATGGAGATTCAAGTGTTCCTATATGGAGTGTAGTTAATATAGCTGATGTCCCTCTAAAGGATCTGAACTCAGCTACAGGAACTAATAAAGATCCTGACCAGTGGAAAAATATCCACAAAGAAGTGATTGCCAGTGCCTGTCAGATAATTAAAATGAAAGGTTATACCTCTAGGGCCACTGGCCTATCTGTACTTAATAGAAAGTATTTTGAAGAATGTAAGAACGCGTTCAGTTTCCACCATAGGGGCCGGGATTTAGCTCAGTGGTTCTGCTGCCTGCCTTGCAAGCACAAGGTCCCAAGTTCGATAGCAGGTACAAGAAAGGAAGAGAGAGAGGGAGAGAGGGAGAGAGAGAGAGAGAGAGAGAGAGAAGGAAGAACAGAAAGAAAGAAAGAAGAAAGTTAGTTTCCACCATAATTAAGGACCTCTATGGAACAGAGAAAGAAGTACAGTATTCCTCAGGGTCCCATGTATCCTGGGAGAAAATGGTATAACAGACTTTATAAAGATAAACCTGACCCTTGAAGGGAAGCCTATTTTTTAAAAGTGCAGAAACACTTTGGGAGAATTCAGGAGTGTAAGCTTTAAAATCCAAAGCCACTAGTCTTAAGTTATTGAAAATAAGATAGCAGATGAGACTGTATATGCCAAAGTTCTGGATAAACTTGAATTCCTGAAAGTTTGAAGAGATTCCCCCATTTATTTAGCATCCAGATGCTATATGGTCCTTAACCTGTTTACATTTCCTAAGTAACTGCACCAAAAACGGTATCTTTGGCATCTCTGATCTGCCAGTATTTGTAAGTATATGTATGTAGTTTCCATCTGTTCCAAAAATCAGTAGGATATTGGTGGTTACTGTGTTCCAAAAATCATTACTTTCATTCTGGGTTGCTTATACCAATGTTCATTTATACACTATTTAAAAAAGTTGTAATTTCCCCTACAATGTAGAAATAAACGTATACAAAAAAAAGAAGATAAGATACGGTAAATATAGTCCTAAGCTAAAGATCTCCAGTATTTAAGGAGTGCTTGGATATAGTGATCCAATAGTACATGGACAAGAAGCAGAGAGCTCACAGAAGAATGCTGTATGTTGGAGTGAAAAGAAAAATAATTGTTCCTATTATTGAGCATTTATGGCCCAGACACTGTTTCACTTAATCCTCATAAAATCTCTGTGTGGTATTACCTCTGTCTTATATATGAAAAAAACAAGTCAGCCAGCCCAGGATTTTTTTTTTTTTTTTAAACTTGAGCTGAGAAGGGGAATTTCAAAAGACTAAACTATGGAAACCGACCTGATTTCTGCAAAGATGGCCACTTTGGGTCAACCCAATCATCAGTATCTTGGCTGGGATACTCAGCAACTGTCATTATCTCTTCTGGGTAAGAATTAAGAGATTGAAACTCCATTGCAGCAAATGAGAGAGCTTCATACTTTCATGACAGTATGCACCACAGTCCTATATACGGTCTGTCCAGCTATCAAAGATGTGTTCTCAGAGGCTCTATTTGCCATTACATCCAACTGTTATACACCAGTTCTACATAAACCATCCAAATCTGGAAACCAGCATCTCCCATACAACAGCGTCAATGGCCCACGACATTGATTGGCTATGTATTTTACAGTCAACGTTCTAGTTGCACGGACACCTATTTTTTTTTTTATGAGAATTTGATTCCATGTTGACTCTTAAACCTATTGAGATCCCTGGGTTCCATAAAGTAGATGACTGAGTCAAGTAGAAAACCAGAAGGTTGTTACCCTAGGCAATTTGCCACTCAGAAGCACTTCTTGTTGCACCAAATAGCATTCTTGCCTTCGCAGCCATGCAGCAAGCATCAGAAACAATTCCCATAATGAAGAACTACCGCTAGCAAACTGTAACTAGAAGGTTCTCGGTCAGCAAGCTCTGAAAGACATTTAAGGAAGCTCTCCAAATCCGGAAGAACATTCTTTACTCCGGAATGCCGTCATCGTTGAGTTGTCTGTGATTATAGGGGCGATCTTGGGAACGGGTGTCATAGAAAGTCATAATTAACTGTGAAGGCTAATTCATCCATGGGCCTGTTTGCGCAGGGGTCTCTCGAATTGTTTGTACACGATCTAAGTCTTTAGTGGCTTTTGTCAGTGCCGGCTCAGCAGGTGGTGGAGTTGGAGGATAGATGCCATGGATTTTTTAAAGGGTGAAATGTAGACAGGAATGCAGAAAATGTGAAGTTTAGAAAACACGTAAGAGATCGCTGATTTGAAGGTAATGTAATGTTTGAAGAGACCTTTTTATTTTTCAAGTCCAGAAAAACATACGTGGGTTCCCTCGGCCAGGAGAATGCTCGGGGCACTTAAGACGCGCTGCTTCCCACTCTCGTCAACTGGAATTCCGCAGCTCCTCGGAAAGACCTAGGGTGAGGCTTTTCCTGCAGCAGCTACCGGAAGTGACGCATGCATCTCGCGAGAACAAAGGCGCGCGAGCCTCAGAGGCCCGGAACCGGCCTTGGAACTGCAGCGGAACTGAAGCTGCTTGCCCTCCCGCCCCATGGAGCGGCCCCCGGGGCTGCGGCCGGGCGCGGGCGGGCCTTGGGAGATGCGGGAGCGACTTGGCACCGGCGGGTTCGGGAATGTCTGTCTGTACCAGCATCGGGTGAGGCGGGGCGCAGGAAGGAGCAGTGGTGGGTTTGTCAGAGCTTTTCTAGAACACAAGGGTTGTCATTGTGTGAGGCAGTATATGTGAACCAGTGTGTGTGTATGTGAGAGAGAGACAGAGACAGTGAAGTGATACTATGTTTGTGAGCCTGGGTGACTGAGTTTGAGGTTGTGTCTGAGTTCTCCGGAGAGTGTGTTGAAACAGCTATTAGGGCGAATTTAGGTATGAGTGTCAAGATGTGAATAGCTGTTTCGTGAGCGCGACAGTGATTATGTGTCTGTGAGTGTAGAGTGTCAAGGTGTGTGAGACAGTTCCACACCCGAATGTATGTGTGAGTTCGAATGGGTGAGAAATGGGGTTGATGGGGAGGGACCTGCCTTGTGTGTCTGTATGTGTGTCTCATTGGTGGGATCAGTAGAGACTGGAGTAGACAAGGAAGGCTTCTTGATTAGCCAAGAGTCAAACCTTTGGAAGCATTGGTAGACTTTGGAATTGAGGGTGCATTCCACATAGAGAACAAATTGAGAGTAAGATGGTGAAAATGATCATAGCTTAAAAAGGGAAAGATACAGATTGAAGGTGGGAACTCTTTTGTGGAAGACAACATCAGACTCAAGGAATTTACTTTTTTAACTGAAAATGTTTTACCATTGTAACAGTAGTTAATGTTTGAGTCATGTATCTTTTAGTATACCAATAAAAAGTATGAACCCTTTACCCAGAAAAAAGCACAGATGCCCATCCACACAACCTGATGATGCCTTGCTATTTAAGGGGTTCATGCTTTCCTAAAGAACATTTTTGGTGAAGAGACCCTGAACTAATAATTCTTAAAGTATAGTTTTTGTTTTGTTATCAGTTAAATAGGTATAATAATGTATATATCTGGGGTGACCGAAAGACACAATGAATGTTTAAATTTTTAAAAGACACATTGCCAAGAAAGATAAATGTGCTCAAAATGAGAGTATTTTGAGGGGAATTAGTGCTAATGTGTCTTTTACTGTAAAAAAATTTTAAATTGAAACGTTCACCATATTTTATGATCATCCCAAATTAATCCACCGTTTATGGTAATTTCTATCAAAAACATTATGGACCATCCTCATCCACTGTATTCACCGGATCTGGCACTTTGCAACTTCTGGCTCTTCCCCAAAGCCAAAATGGCCAGGAAAGGTAACATTTTGAATGGATTTGAGCATTGAAGCACCCGGGACAGTGCCAATAAAGATACTCAAAAAAGACTTCCAGACTGCTTCAGAAAATGGCAAGAGCAATGGGATAAGTGTTCAGAATGAGAGGGAGTATTTTGAAGGGTATTAATGGCAGTGTGTCTTTTACTGAATTTTTTTTTTGGGGGGGTGCCGGGGATCAAACTCAGGACCTTGCACTTGCGAGGCAGGCAGCGGCACCACTGAGCTAAATCCCCAGCTAATTTTTAAAAATTTAAACAATTACTATATATTTCTATCATACCTCATACATCCTGTGTCTATTTGAGAGTTAAGTAAGATGGTAATGTATGTAAAACTAAGTAGTAGTACTTGGCCTGCCAAAGGCCTCATCGCAGCTCCAGCTTCTGGTTTGTTGTTATTGTGTTTATCATAATTTTCATCATCTTTAATTGACCTTAAAAAAGGAAATGTCAAGATAAAAATAGTTCTGTAGGGAAATTACTTTTGTAAAGGATAAATTTGGAAAAACATGGACAAAATGAGCAGTTAAGATATTACTAAAATGTCTGTACTTGGCTTATGAATAGAGAAGTGAATCCAGAAGAAGAAATTATAATTTGCTATTTTAAGGAACATGGTTGTGGATAGAGAGCCTATAAGTAAGGATAGGAGAGAGGAGAGATAGGTGTCTACCTTCAGAGAATTGGTGTATTTATGGGGCAATTAGAATGACATATGTCATTGATAGAACTGGAGAAACTGAAGCAGCTTTATAGATAAAGCATGGGAGGAAGTCTTAGGTAGAGAAGAAGGTGAAGGACTAAGGCATTAAGTATTTTCATAGTAAAATGTAAATTTAATAATTCTTAGCATCTTAGGGAACATAATGCACTCAAAGAAAAAGAAAGAGACATTGCTTTCAGTGAGATGTTTTTGTGTTATCTAAGCCTGCTCATTAGCCTGGTCATAAGGAAAAAAGTGTGCATGCTGGTATAGTATACTTTTATAACTGCTTCTTTTTTTTGAGACAGTGTCTCGCTATGTAGTTCAGGCTGGCCTTGAACTCACTATGTAGCCCAGGCTGGCCTTGAACTTGGAGTAATCCTTCTGCCTCAGCCTCCTAGGTGCTGGGATTACAGGTGTACAGGTGTGTGCAACCACACCTGGCCTGTGACTACTTAAAAATTTTGACTGGCTGAGGACAGATGAAGATGAATTCTTCACTTTTTTTTTTTTTTTTTTTTTTTTTTTTGCTTACTGCGCACCAGGCCCTGGTTTCAATCCCCAGCACCGAAAACAAAAACTGAAACTTTTTTTATTGGAGTAAAGAATACATAAAGTTCACCATTTTAACTGTGTAGTTCAGTAGCCTGGAGCACATCCACATCAATATGCAACTGTTACCACCATTTATTTCCAAAACTTTTTTATCTTCCCAGACTGAAACTCTGTACTCATTAAACAATAATTCCCATTTCCCCTTCCCCCTATCCCCTGGCAAACTATTCTACTTTTTGTCTCTGTGGAATCCATTACTTTAAATAGAAGAGATTTGGACCCCTGAAAGTCTTAGAAATCTCTTGGGAACTTTCTAATTGATCAGAGTACCCTTCCCCAAAAGGGGACATTTGATAACCAGGTCTGTAGTAAGGAGAGAAGGAATAATCTATAATAAGATTAGGAAACAGGATCACTTAACTTTCAATATATACTAATGTTTGGGTAGAAGCCATGTCCCAGTATTTTATGTACAGTTCTCAAAGTACAATGAAGAAGTAAGGACCTGAGATGGTTTATTTAGTTGGTTACTGTGCTGGGTACTGACAGTGCCAAAATCAGAAAGAGGCTTATCTACCTTACAGAAGATTTCAAGTCTATGAAAGAAATAGACATAAAAACAAAGTAGAGTGTGGTACTCTATATATTTGTAAAGTAATACCGAAGCATGGCAGAGGAACCAAAGAACTCTTTCTAGGGAATATGGTAGTACTTCTCAGATTGTGTTGGAAAAATTAGTTCCATGAAATACTTTAAAGAAAGGGTATAGGGGCTGGCAAAACAGATCAGGGGTAGAAAGCTTGCCCAGCAGGTGTAAGACAATCCCCAGCATAGGAGGGAGGGTGGAGAAAGCAACAGTTGGTCTTCCATGAATTTTGTATTCACAGATTCAACCAACTGTAGATTGAAAGTATTTGGGGAAAAAAATGCACCTGTACTGAATATGCATAGAAGTTTTCTTGTCATTATTCCCTAAATAATACAATGTAGCAACAATTTGTATAGCATTTATCTTGTATTAGATATTATAAGTAATCTAGAGTTGACTTGTATGTAGGATATGCATAGGTTATATGCAAATACTGTGCTATTTTATGTAATGTACTTGAGAATCTGCAGATTTTGATATCTTCTGGAGATCCTGGAAACAATCCTCCACATGTCAAGGGATGACTTTATTATGTTCAAATGCATTGGGTAAATGCTGTATATAGTATTCCTTTGTTTAGAGGTTGAAAAGTTGGAAAAATAAGGAAACTAACTTAGTATTTTCCATCTATTAATTATAAAAAATACATATAATGTAAAATTTATTATTTTTAATTCTGTATGGGGGGGTGCTGGGGATCTAAACCCAGGGCCTCGTGCAATCTTAATAAGTGCTCTAGAACTCTATCATTGAGCTAAACTTCCAGTCCCATTTTGACAATTTTAAGTATACAGTTCTGTTATATTAAGTGCATTTGCATCATGCAACTATCATTGCTGTCCAACTCCAAAATATCCATTCATATGAGAATTTAGAGTTTAGTGTTTATGGCTAAACAGATAGTCTATATGGTAGTAAAACTACCTGGGATGTAGCTACAACCAGGGTCCTGTTCATAATGAAAAATTGAAGAGAGAGCCTACTATGGTTAGGCAAGTTGATAGTCTGTCCTAGTTCCTTTCTTCTCTCTACACATTATCAACTATCTTGTCTTTAGCCTCTTTCACCCCCCCAGCTCCCAATTCAGACTCCCATTCAAGGTGTGTCTTCCCCATCTGTATTTTTTTCCCCTTCCAGCCCCTGGGCACTTCTCTCTTTATTCATAGAACCTTTACCACACCTCTGGTTTTGTGTCAGAGATTACACATTTTGAAAGCATTGATTTAACAGTCTCATGGTTTATCTAACAAAAGTGTAGACTCAAGAAAGCTGTGGATAGTATGTTTAATTAGTAAGCTAAAAAGAGTTGTTTCCCTGAGTTAACATTTCTTTGATAGCAAGCAAATCTGTACAAGAACCTAACTTATTTTTTCTGTTGACTTTCTGTTTTGGCAGGAACTTGATCTCAAAATAGCCATTAAATCCTGCCGCCTAGAGCTAAGTACCAAAAACAGAGAACGGTGGTGTCATGAAATCCAGATTATGAAGAAGTAAGTGTACTCAGTGACTTTTATTTCTCTGGTTCTCCAGCCCAGCCAATAGGGAAGGGTGCCTGGAATCCACTCTTCTCAGGATCTTTTGGAGAACATATTTTTCTCTTTGTCATCAACTATATTTATTCTGTTTCATGTAATTACATCACCTTATGTATTAATTTTCTCTTGTTGCTGAGACAAAATACCCAACACCCAAAGTTAGAGAGGGAAAGATTTATTTGGGTTACAGTTCATAGAGGTTTCAGTCCATAATCGGCTGGCTGCAAGGCAGAGTGGATGGCAGATAGACAACCCTTCCAGAGCAGAAACAGTTCATGGCAGCCAGAAGGTAGCAAAAGCAACAAGAGTTTATCAGCGGCTTTCTGTCCCTTTTATCTTATTCAAACTACCAGGATTAGGGTAGTGACAAACCAATCAATGTACTGGTTTAGTACACCCTTAATCCCAGCATCACACACTCTAGATTAAGCCACCACATGAGGCTTTGTGGGACATCTAGACCCAAACCATAACACTATATGATTAAGTTTAGTTTAAAAGTCAGCTAGTTATTACTAGACTTAGTTCTCTCAAGGCAGAATTTATTTCTTCTGGATCTTGAGAAATCCCCATGTATCATACTTTCTAGTTAAACTACTACAAATTTTAATAAATCACTATTCTCATTACTTTTGCATCTACTTCTGTTAAATAGTCCTACTTCTTTGTAAAAATTTACCCCCAAATTTAGTGGCTTAAAACTAAGCATCTACTAGCTATACTTTCTGTGATTTAGGAATTTGGGAGTGGCTTAGTTGTTTGGTTCTAGCTCAGGGTCTCTCTTGAGATATCTCAAATTGTTGGCCAGAGCTGAGGATTTAACTCAGTGGCACCGAACCTGCCTTGCAAGTGCAAGGTCCTGAGTTCAATCGCCGGTACCTCAAAAAAAAAAAAGCCAAATTGTTGCCCAGAGCTGCAGTCTTCCAGGGTTTGACCAGGAATGATATAGTGACTTCTAGGCACACTTATGTAGCTGTTGGCAAGAGGCCTCAGTTCTTCACCATGTGGGCCTCCATGGGGAAACCTGAAATCCTTAATGACATGGCAGCTAGCTTCCCCAGAGCAAGTGTTGTATGAGAGAGAGAACAAGATGAAGGCTGACATCTTTTATGAAGTATTTTCGGAAGTCACACTTCATTTTTTCCACTACACATCATTCTTTCCACCAAATTCTGTTCGTTAGAAATGAATCACTAGCTGGACATGGTGGTGTACCCTTTTAATCCCAGCACTCAGGAGGCTGAGGCAGGAGGATTGTTGAGAGTTGGAGGCCATTGTGGGCTACATAGTGAGTTCTAGGCTAGCCTGAACTACATAGCTAGACCTTGTCTCAAAAACAAACTAACAACAAACAAACAAGAAACAAAAACAAAATGAAATGAGTCACTAGTATATCATATACTCAAGGAGAAAAGAATTAAGCTCTTTAAGGAATAGGTGGACATACTTTAAACTTTCACAGATAATATGCTTCTACCGGTAGTGTAACTGTACTGATCATTCCTCTAGTTGTCATTACAGCCCTGTGTTTAGATATTATCCCTATTTTGTATATGAGTAAGCTGGAGCTCATATAGTCACAGCTGGTAGTAGAGTCTAGGTTTGAAATGAACACTTTCTGACTCCAGTGTTGTGCTCAGTTCAATTTTATACTTCTCAAATGTGGGTACATAGCAGAATTACCAGAAAAGCATAATATAAATTCTCAGGCCCTCCATGTGGAGATTCTCTTTTTTAGGTCCTGGAACATGGGAATCTATACCAGTTGATGATGATGATGACTGACATATTGCTAATAAGAAAAGAACTGTTAGATAATATATAGTATGATTCAGCATTTATTGAAAAAAATTTGTGCCTAAAACTAGAAGGAAATATGTCCACATTTTATTAGTATTCACCTCTGGGTAACATTGTAAGTGATCATTTGAGAGGCAGTATAATATAGCCCAGTGATGGTGAATCTTTTAGAGATTGAATTCCCAAACTACAAGCCAAAACCTACTTCTTTATCACAAAGTGCCAGCACTGCAATTAAACCTAAATGCTCAGCTGTTGGAGCAGTGCTGGGGTGACTTGACTCACGTGCCTACAGAGTGATCCCTGGTGCCTGCTGCAGCACGTGTGCCATAGGTTCACTAATAGAAGCTTTGGAGCCAGACTGCCAGATTTGAATCCTTATTGACAACCTACTTACTGTGAGATCTTGTCACTTTACCACTTCATGCTTCAGTTTTTTTCCTGTTTTATGAAACTCAGTGGTGTTGTGACAAGTAAATGAGTTAATATATTTAAAGTGCTTACTGATTTCACAAATCTACTAGTAGTAATGATGGTATTTTAATTTTCCTTCTAAAAATTACTGATTTTTAGTTACACAAATCACAAATTAGAATTTTATAAAATACCAGTATTCCTCATGTCACTCCCTAACCTCCAGTTAACTACCATTTTAAATCCAGTTCCTTTATAATGTCTTTCCCTTCTTGTTAGGTTGAACCATGCTAATGTTGTAAAGGCCTGTGATGTTCCTGAGGAACTGAATTTTTTGATTAATGATGTGCCTCTTCTAGCAATGGAGTACTGTTCTGGAGGAGATCTCCGGAAGGTAGTGTGGATGCTTTGAGATTATAAGATAGTATATCATAAACTTTAGCAGTTTTGGATCATATTCTATATGATAATCTATAATAAGAATCAGAATACTATGGTCTGCTACCTATTTTGTAAGTAAAGTTTTATTGGAAGACAGCCATGTTTATGTCTATGGCTGCAGAATTGAGTAGCTCTGACAGAGACCATGTGGCTTGCAAACCCTAAAAATATTTACTCTTTGTCCCTATATAGAAAATACTTGCTGACTCCTGGTTTAGAACATGCATTTTTTGTTGTTGTTTGCAAAATTAGACTAAATTGATAGTGTTAAATCAAAATATCAGTGTTTAAGGTGCTTATAAAAAGATTATCTTTTCAGCTGGGCATGGTGGCAGAAGCCTGTAATCCAAGCACCAAGGCAGGAGGATCGCCATTACGTTCAGGACCAGCCTGGGCTCCATAGTGAGTTCACGGCCAGCCTGGATCACATAATGAGACTCTTTTAAAAAACAACAACAAAGTTGTCTTTTTTACTGCAGTCTTTCTTTCCTAACTCATTTGAAATTTGTCCATATGGTTATTTGTATATAGATATATCTCTATGAGATTTCCCAACCTTTTTCAATTTCAATTTCAAATATTTTTGCCCTTTTACCTTTACTTTTGTGAGCTTTGTCATGAAATTTACATGTCTTCCATATGAATTTCATAATTTTTTTTCTCCTTCATATACATTTTTTTTTTTTGGTACCAGGGATTGACCACAGTACCTTGAGATTGCGAGGCAGGCAATAGGGCCACTGAGCTAAATCCCCGGCCCCTTCATACACTTTTTATCATGACTTTTTCCTTATTTGAGAATTGTCTTCAAGTATAGTGATTAATATGTGTTGCTATTGCTGCCCAGCAATTTGTAGTACACATTTTTAGACTTTTTTTTTTTCTTTTCCTTTAGCTACTCAACAAACCAGAAAATTGTTGTGGACTTAAAGAAAGTCAGATACTTTCTTTACTCAGTGATATAGGTATGTAATCAATATTTTAAAATAACCATTGGGATTCAATGCCCCTTTATGTATAAAAGATTTTGTATATAATATATATAATATATAATTCTGTTGGGAATTAAGGATAATTGTTAATATACTATGCAAAGCATATAGATATATAACATTTATAAGAAATTATAATATGTATTATTATTCTAAATGAAAACTGTAATATTTTGTTATGTATTTTTTAGTTTTGTCTAGCAGTCATTTGCTGAATAGATCTTCCAGGTACTGGCAAGCAATAGTATGAAATGAACTTGCTCAGTTTCACTCCCTGCGCCTTAAATTGACATAGTAATTTTGTTCACTATGGGATTAGAGCTCTTTAGGGGAGAAGTCCTCAAATCAGTTCTTAAGAGTGAAATTCTGATTTAATCAGAACTGTTCCTGAAAAATCCCTGAGATAACAGAACCTAGGCCCTTGGAAGATGCTCAAAAGCTAAGAATTGGTTTTCCTATGTATATTAGTTTTGCTTCTTTTCCTAGGTAATGAGGGCTGAAGTTTAGTTGAAAAGGGTGATTTAGGTGGGAGGAAAATGTCAGAAGGGTTATAGGAGTTTTCTCAGTTGATCTTTCCATTTCTTTTTAATGTTAACTGTAATAAATTAAATGACCATATATTGTAGCTTCAGTATGTATTTAATGTTACTGTATTTTCTGTAAAGAAATCCGATCTTTTGTAATAACTGTAATAGTTGAGAGGCTGTGATGGTCCATATAAATTTGAGCATCAGTGCAGATCTGTATAAAATGTAATATGAATTTTTTTAACTCAATGTTTTCTCTTCACAATCCTTTTTTAACTTTTTATAGGGTCTGGGATTCGATATTTGCATGAAAATAAAATTATACATCGAGATCTAAAACCTGAAAATATAGTTCTTCAGGATGTTGGTGGAAAGGTAGGTAAACCTGAAGAAATGTTCTGTGCCTATTGCATATAGTCTCCTTGATGCAGTTTTTAATCTTTGGTGTCCTTGCTGTGTACCCGTAGCACTCTACACTTTTTCTATTTCAGTCCTCACCATACTCAAGTGTAATTCTGTGGTTAGCTTTTTTCTCATTTCCTAAACATTGGCTCCATTAGAGAAGAAATTGAACCTCTCTTGTTTGTGTGTTTTTCTAGCACTGTTTGTAGCAGAGATAGTAGGCAGTAAATTTATCAACCCTATTTTATTGTTAAGAAGCACATCTAAAATATACACATATACATCCTGAGCCTGCTTTGCTCTAGGAAAAAAGTATGTTTCTTTAAAACTCATTTTCCTTCTTCCAAATCCTAAGTTCTGTATTTAATTAAAACTTGATTTCTCAGATTCCTAAGTAGATCATGTTAAGAAGAACCGGAAATTGTAAATTTATTTTAACATATTTATTTATTTAACATTTATTTTCATCAGAATAATTTGAGCAGTTTTCTTGTTTCCAGCATGTAAGTTTCATTCCAGTGAAGAATTAAAGCCAGGAGTTTAAAACTTGCATTGGATTATGTGGTAACTCTTAGTGAAGATGATAATTGGTCAACTGGAAGTGATGGCATTATGATGGTGCTTCACATAGGAGTCTTTTATGTATACTTTGCACCAATCTCTGCTTGCTGTTTTTGTTGTTGTTGTTGTTTTTGTTTGTTTATTATCTATCTGAAGACTTAGGACCATACTTGAATTTACACAGGTGTTGCTTCACATTTAATCCTTCCTATAGTAGTATACTTCTTCAAATTTGGAAATCATCCTTTGCCTTCCGGTTTAATGGGTCAAATTTATACAGAATATACCAAAATAAAAATTAATAGTCAGCCTATATTTATTTTTTACCATGTATCAGGCACTGTGTTAAGTTCTTTATTTTCACTATTTTCCTGACTCAATAAATAATTCTAAAAGTAGGAACTATTCGTTATCTCATCAAGAGGTTAAATAATTTGATCAAGAGCATATGGCTGGTTAAGTGGTGGAGCTCAGCCTTGAAACAAATTGTTATGTCAGAGCCTAAGCTTTTTATTGCCACACTATCTACAATCTTAGAAGGATGTTGTTGCCTTGGCTTTCCAATATTTCAACCATGTAATAATTATTCTTGTCTTATTATTTTGCAGGCAATGCACAAAATAATTGATCTGGGATATGCCAAAGATGTTGATCAAGGAAGTCTCTGTACGTCTTTTGTGGGAACCCTGCAGTATCTGGTGAGATATGTATTATTTCTTTGAATTTAAGTGCATTAGAGTCTTATTCTTGTTTATGAAGGTCATGTGTATAGTAGTTCAAAAAATAGCTGTTCCCTTACAGCATTGGCCTTTAAAACATTTTCTTTCTTTCTCTCTTTCTTTCTTTCTTTCTTTCTAGGCCCCAGAACTTTTTGAGAATAAGCCTTACACAGCTACTGTTGATTATTGGAGCTTTGGGACAATGGTGTTTGAATGTATTGCTGGATATAGGCCGTTTTTGCATCATCTGCAGCCATTTACCTGGTAAGACATAGATGAGAACTTTGATGTGTTTAATGAGAATGTAAACTTTTTCAATTGTTTGCTTTTTTCATTTACTTTATAATTGCTTTTTAAAATCAGAATTGAATAAAATAAAATGGCAGGAAATCAGAGTATCTGTAAGAATCACGTTGTCAACTGAGGTATCTTTTGTTTTTTTAGGCATGAAAAAATTAAGAAGAAGGATCCAAAGTGTATATTTGCTTGTGAAGAGATGACTGGGGAAGTTCGGTTTAGTAGCCATTTACCTCAGCCAAATAGCCTTTGTAGGTAAGTGCATTTTAGTTGAGAAAGTTTGCCTCAGTTTGTTCAGGGTTGTAAAAGAAGAGTAAAGTAGTTGTCTGTTTCAAGTAGCGTTATCCAGTACAACTTTCCGTAATTGTAGAAATGTTCATTTATTTACATTGATCACATGAAGTTTATTAAGCTTTTTGAACACTTGAAAGGTATTCAGAGGGGATTGGGGCTTAGTTCATTGATAGAATATTGCCTAAATTGCCTAGAACAAGTGCCAGCACTGCCAAAAAGAAAAAAGGAACTGGCTAGTGTGACTAAGGAACTGCATTTTAAATAAATAGTAAATGTAAGTAACATTGTGACTAATGGCTATCGTATTAGACAGTACAGATATTGATGAAACCAAGAACCGTTGCATTCAGGGGATTGGCTTAGATGCTAAAAAGACCCAGTGAATAAGTTCCCTGAAGAATGCGATTAGACTTATCAGAGTTGTCATTATTAAACTTACATATGCGGGCTTTAGGCCTGTTTTCTTACGGAAGGAAGTTTGTCTCCTATCATTTCATGAACTATCTCAAAGTAAGATATAAAACAGTATAAGTGGTGGAAAAAGAATGGACAGCCTATAAAATTGTTTTTTAAACAATATTGAAGGAAAATTGGAACACAACCACATTCACCCTATTTTTGTACATTTTTTAGTTTGATAGTAGAGCCTATGGAAAACTGGCTACAGTTGATGCTGAATTGGGACCCACAGCAGAGAGGGGGACCTGTTGACCTTACTCTAAAGCAACCAAGATGTTTCATATTAATGGATCACATTCTGAATTTGAAGGTTAGTTTTAATGAGGTACATTTCTTAACACCTACATTGAAGTTAACTAGTTTACTTGAAAACTGAGGATAAGTATATTTTAATAATCTTTTTGTAGTATTTATCATAAAGAAAATTACTTTCTTACAGCTGATGCTTTTCTATTTCTTAAGGAACCTTTTTCAGTTTGTTTCTAAGTGGCCCTTATTGATTATTTCTTTGAAGCATCTTTATTTTCTTCATCCCTTGTTGCTACCATTATTACCTCATTCGTTTAGGTTTAATCATGTTAGATTTAGTTTAGTGAGAAAGGTTCTCATCTAACTTTCATATCTCTATACTAACTCTCCATCCTGTAGTCTATGCAACATGAACTGCCCTTCATCATCTTCTGAGATTAGAAGATAGCAGGCTTATTCAGGGTGGTATGGCTGTAGATTGTCCCTCATCTTCTGAAAATGCTTTTGTTTTTTTTAAAACCTTCTGTCCAGGAAATTAACAAGTGTTGTTGGAGGGGTTGGGTAGGTTTTGTTTGTTTTGCTTACTAAGTTACATTTAAACTGATCTGCTTATCTGCTTGGCTTTTTTATGCTTTTTAATGCAGGTCCACCCAATCAAATACTTGCCTTATATCTGCTTCTCTTGACTGTTACTTCACTTAAGACAAGCTTTTTATTGCCTCTCATGCCATCAAACCTTTTATCTACTTTTGTGCTTTGACAGATGCCGTCCTTCTGTCCAGAATGACCCTCATGTCTGTGTATCTCCTTGCCCACACTTGCATGTCTTCAGTTTGCTTTTTTTTTTACATGCTGTCTGCCACACAATATGTCAGTCATATTTTGTATATTTTCTAATTTTCTCATCTGCTATTCATTCCTCTCCACTCTGTCCTTGGTTATCTGAACAGAGCCTCACTTTACTCAGTTTCACACTCAGCCTATATCAGCCATCTTTCAGTGGAGGTATAGGTGAGAGTATTAAGAATGTTTTATCTAACTTTAGGCCTTTAGGCTGGTCACTGCTCACTGGTTGGATTGCCTGATGAGGATAACAATATTTTTTTCCAAAGAAATAGAGGCTCACTCTTCTACTAGATGGTTATTTCTTGAAGAACACGAGGTAGTCAGACATGAGTTCAGATTCAATCTCTACCAGTTATCAACTGTGTGATCCCTAATAAATTATTTGACTTCCCAGAGCCCTTGTTTTTTCCTCTGCTACAACAGAGATTAGAATTAATGGGAATGTTTTGTGGAAGCATTTAACTCGGCAGTTGGTATCTATGAGGCACTTCACACATAGGGATATTTCCTCCTAGTTTTGTGATATTGTTACTCAAAATAAATACTGTAGGTGCTTTTTTAAACTGGAATTTTTATTTTTTATTATGTGCATCCCTAAAACTTTGAAATTTCATTTTTTGGAACTAACATCTGTTGTACTAGAAAAGTAAACTAGTCTTCAGTTTTCACAATGTTATTTTATAATTGCAGAAAATGTCACTTTGGAGAATGAGTGACCCTTGTTTTGTGGAAAAGTAATGCCTTTTGCTCATATTCTCCTTTCAGTATCTTGCACTGAACTGTTATGTTGCAAATGATTAGTAAATTTATCTTTTTATTACTCATACAGATAGTACACATCCTAAATATGACTTCTGCAAAGATAATTTCTTTTCTGTTACCACCTGATGAAAGTCTTCATTCACTACAGTCTCGTATTGAGCATGAAACTGGAATAAATACTGGTTCTCAAGAGCTTCTTTCAGAGACAGGAATTTCACTGGATCCTCGGAAACCAGCTTCTCAATGTGTTCTAGATGGAGTTGTAAGAATCCTTTTTTTGTTTTTTAATTGATATAATATGTGTACGTATTTATGGGGAACAGTATATAATTCAATACATATTACAAGGTATAATGATCAAATCAGGGTTATTAGGATTTCCATTTCCTCAAATACTATTAACAATATGTTGGTAACCTTCAAACTCCCTCTCCTTTGGTTATGTTGAAGTCTGTAATAATTGTACACTACAGTTACCCTACTACGCTATATAAAAAGAGTTTTAAGAGAATTCTAATATAACTAGAATCCGATAAGAAATCTGTATAGAGTTGTTGTATGCCCTGCATTTTTCAGTACATACATGGAATCCCTTGGGGGTGGAATACATCTTATAATTCTTTTAGTTTTGCCCCACTGGTGACTTTATCATTGTTTTGCAGGTTAAACAAGATAGAAATATCACATTTGTTGTTTTGAACTTTGTAAGGCTTTTTCTTTGATGCCAATTCTATCGCACATTCTTTTTCTTCTTATAATTGAAGCCTAGAACCTTGAAATTAGACTAGCAACCTCATAGGTTCTGCCACAGGATAATCAGATATAAATACGATTGTGATCATGGCTTGTATTTTCTATTTTGTTGTGTGTGACAGAGGCATATTTTATATATATAATTCACCCATTTCAAGTATACAATTCTGTGGGGTTTTTTAAAAAATAAATTTAAATCAGTTTAAAAATATTTCCATATCAATAAGATCCATCATATCTATTAACAGTTAATCTCCTTTCTGCCCACCCTATGTAACCACTGATCTTTCTGTCTTCACTGGAATTTCCAAGAATCTTTGAGCAGATTTTGAATTATTTGTTTCTTTTCAGAGAGGCTGTGATAGCTATATGGTTTATTTGTTTGATAAAAGCAAGACTGTATATGAAGGGCCATTTGCTTCCAGAAGTTTGTCTGATTGTGTAAATTATATTGGTAAGTATAATTCATTTATTGGTGAACTTTAATCCTGAAATAGGGTAATTTTGTTTCTCAACATGATCTGTTTCTCTCATACTTAAAATTTCTATATGTAGTGAAAAATGGATTCATGTAATTTGGAAGATGAAAGCATAGATTTTAAGCCACCAGCAGATATCTCACTTAGAATATTTACATTACTTCCTAAGGTTAGGCCTTTCACAAACAGGAAAATAAAATTCCATTCGTTTTTTTGGTACCAGAGATTGAACTCGGATCCTTGTGCCAGCGAGGCAGGCGGCGGAACCACTGAGCTAAATCCCTGGCCCATAATTCCATTCTTAATAAGCTTACTTTTTCATTGTTCCTTCTCTGAGTGTTTAAATAATTATTTTCGTGTGTTTTTTTTTTACCCCCCCTCTGGTTCTGGGAATTGAACCCAGGCCCCTCTACATGCTGGGCAAGCACTTTACCACTGAGCCCTATCCCCAGTCCTCAAATATTTATTTTATTTTATGAATACTGCTTGATGTTCAAATGTTTTGTCCTATGAAGATTATTCTTTTCCTTTGAAGAAGTTTTTGATCAATTTATATCTCTCCAAACTAAAATTGGGCAAAAAATTATAAAATCAAGAACAAAATTGGGCCTTGGCTAAAATATATATACTTTTTCTTGAGGAATTGCTTACATGTAATAAAATGTGCAGATATATAGTTTGATGATATAGTTTTTTTGGTGGTGGTGGTATTGGGGAAAACCCAAGGCCTTCTCAGAAGTAATACCCACTCCACCCCACCCGCCTTTTATTTTAAGACAGAAGGATTTCACTAAATCTCCAAGTTGCCCAGGCTGAGCTTGAACTTGCAATTCTTCTGTCTCAGCTTCCCAGAATGCTGGGATTATAGACATGTGTCACCATGTGTGCCTAAATTTGAAAATTTTTGACATGTATATACCTGCAAAATCCATACCACAATGAAGATACAGAACATCTCATTTTCCTTAAAAAGTTCTTTCATGTCTTTTTCAAGTCACTCCCCTACCTCCTACCCTGACTTTATTTAACTCTTTTACTAATAGACTTTTTAAGGGCTGGGCATGGTAGCATAGACTTGTAATCCTAGGACTAAGGAGGCTGATGCAAGAGGATTGTTATGAGTTCAAGGACAGCCTGGGCTACATAGTATGTTCAAGCCCAGCCTGAACTTCATAGCAAGACTCTGTCTCCAAAAAAAAAAAAAAACCTAATAGAAGTTTTAAAATATTGTTTTAGGATTTTGTTTTTTTTTTTTTGGTACCAGGGATTGAACTCGGGTCCTTGCACAGCAGGCGGCGAAACCACTGAGCTAAATCCCTAGCCCTCAAAATAATTGTTTTAGATTTATAGAAAAACTATGCAGATACTATAGAGTTCTTACGTAACCTCTCCCTCACACATGTAGTTTCCCCTTTTATTAATATATTAGTCTGGCACATTTTTTACAATTAATGCACGAATATGTTATTACCTAAATTTATACTTTATTTAGCTTTCCTTAGTTTTTAATCTAATGTCCTTTTACTATTCTAAGATCTCATGCAGGATACCACATTACATTTTGTTGTCATGTCTCCTTAAGCTTCTATTCTGAGACTTTGCTTATTTTGATGATGTTGACAGCTTTGAGGAGACCAGTCAGCTATTCTGTAGGGTGCTCCTGGTTGGAATTTGTCATTTTTTTTTATCTTTTCTCATGGTTTACACTGAGATTTGAGGGTTTGGGGTTTTTTTTTTATTAAGAAAGATCACAGCAGTAAATTGATATTTTGGTCACAGATAAAGTATATACCATCACCATGATTTATGACTGTTGGTGTTGACCTTGATCATCTGGCTGAAGGTAGTGTTTGTCAAGTCTCTTCATTTTAAAGTTTAATCCACCATCCCTTTATATGCCGTTTTTGGAAGGAAGTCACTACATAAAACCACATGTAATGAGTGAGGAGTTACATTCCCCTTCTTTATGACAGAGTATCTACATAATTAATTGGAATTCTTCTGCATGGGAGATATGCCTCTTTTCTCCCATTTATTAATTTATTCAATCACTTATTTATATTATTTTGGGGTTTTTTGGGGGGGGTTTTGTTTTGTTTTTTTCTTTTTCGTACCGGGGATTGAACTCGGGACCTTGTGCTTGCGCAGCAGGCAGCGAAACCACTGAGCTAAATCCCCGGCCCCTATTTATATTATTTTGGACACATGGCTATTTACTTTATACTTTGGATTATAATCCTTGTTCATTTTATTCAAATTGTTCTATCTTTGACCTTTAGAGAGCTCTTTCCATTGATTCCTGTCCCTTTTTCACATGTCCGCGTCAAGAATGGGAAGACATAATAACAGGCAGTTAATTTTATAAAGTCTGGGATATCTTATTAAAGTGCCATTTATTCTATAAGCATGGTTGAAGCTGAGTTGGTTGTCTAGGAGATATATTTATTATTTTAAAATAGAAAAGACTGACAGAGTGAGGGAAGGATAGGAATGATTTAGAAGTTGAAAAAAGTAAAGAATTTAGATTAATAGAGAATAAAAGGTATTCCAGGTTAGAAAGAAGCAAGAATAAAAGATGTAGAAGCTCTGTGAGGGTAGTGATTATATCATTCATTTTTATGTCCCATTCTACCTGGAGTAGGGCTTTTGTATTGCAGCTCTTCACTAAATGTTATATTGAACTGAATTAAATGGTAAGGAGTAAGTTCCTTTTAGCATCTGTGGGAATGCTGTTTGGGTGGACAGCAAATCACAGAAAATGATAAATGAACTCCCCTGTCTTTAAAAGTAACTCAACACTCCTTTTACTAATTTTCTTGCCTGTAGTACAAGATAGCAAAATTCAGCTTCCAGTTGTACAGCTACGTAAAGTATGGGCTGAAGCAGTACACTATGTGTCTGGGCTGAAAGAAGACTACAGTAGGCTCTTTCAGGGACAAAGAGCAGCAATGTAAGTGGATTATGTTCTTTATAAGCACAATCTCATGTTCATTATATACTCTTGCCAGCTTTCCTTAATCAGTATTGCATGTAGTACTAAAATATTTGGCCAGTTTGAAATGTAATATTTTTATCAGACTTAGAGATTTCTTATAAATGATTGAAACCACCCATTGCTTGACAGTAGTAGTTCCTAAATGATCGTAGTATAAGAACATTGTTTATCGCAG
Organism: Heterocephalus glaber; assembly: GCF_053883595.1. Taxonomy (NCBI): domain Eukaryota; kingdom Metazoa; phylum Chordata; class Mammalia; order Rodentia; family Bathyergidae; genus Heterocephalus; species Heterocephalus glaber. The sequence goes on along the minus strand of NW_028258320.1, from coordinate 50,142,796 downwards.
AATATCTCAAGCTAGAGGTCTTTTTTTTTTTTTTTTTTTGGTGCCGGGGATCAAACTCGGATCCTTGGCGCTTGCACAGCAGGCGACAAAACCACTGAGCTAAATCCCCAGCCCATCAAGCTAGAAGTCTTTAGAGATCAGATTCTAGAGATGAGCTATTTCTCATAGATTGATAATAGAAACTGAAGACTTTTGGCTTCTGGAACTTTTATGTTTTTAAATTATTATTCAGTGTTTTTGAGTTCTGATAATTTTGTTTTGTTTTGCTATGTTGTAGGTTAAGTCTTCTTAGATACAATGCCAACTTGACAAAAATGAAGAACACTTTGATCTCAGCATCACAGCAACTGAAAGCTAAATTGGAATTTTTTCAAAAAAGCATTCAGCTTGACCTGGAGAGATATAGTGAGCAGATGACTTATGGAATATGTAAGTTTCTCCATGTATTATATTTTTTAGGAATGTCTAGTCTTGAAGCCACCTGTTGTTTTGCCTTCTTAACACATAACCAGTTGTTACTTTACATTGGAACAAGAGACAGAGTAACTTAGATCGCCATCAGCCATGTTTGTTCTGAATGTTAGCTCTTTTTTTAAAATCTCTTAATTGAACGACTTACTTTCAAAATTGAATAAAATTATTTAGTTCTTGAAAAGCTAAATTACACAGGAGTGATTTAAGAATTGATGAATTTAAAATCTCATTTTAAAAATAGAAACAAAATCTATACTGGAGTGGCTTCTTAGCCAGTGCTATAGATTAAATATTTGTTTTACTCCAAAATTCATATGTTGATATCCTAAGATAATGGTATTTGAAGGTAGGGTTATTGAGAGATGATTAGGTCATGAACATGAAACTTTCATGAGTGAAATTAGTGTTCTTGTAACAGAGGCCTGAATGAGATTCCCTCACCCTTTTTCTGCCATGTGAGGAAACAATATGAAGCCAGCCATCTATGAACCAGAAAGGAAGCCCTCACCAGACAATGAATTTGCCATTGCTTTGGTCTTGGATTTCCTAGCTTTAAGAACTGTGTGAAATGAATTTCTGTTGTTTATATGCCACCCATTATAGATCTTTTGTTTTTAATAAACAGCTTAAGTGGACTAACAAAGCTAGGGAACTATTAAACTACTTATCTTTCTGGAAAAAATAATGCAGATAATTCCAAGGTTTTGTTTATTTCCAAACCACATACTGTGGACGCCTACTGTTTTTTTGTACACAGTTCCCAGATTTTTATTATTTGACTCCAAGCTTGTCTCCCTTCAGATGTACTAAGGAACTGGAAAAAACATAGTTAAAATTTGAATAAACTGAAAGAACCACCACCAGCATTTCTGATGTGTTTCAAAAACTAATCATTTTTTAGGAAAAAAAAATACATTTTTGCACTTGCTCTCAGAATAAATGATCCAAAGTGTCCCATAAGATGAATACATTTACTCCCCAGAACAGGTGCTGTGATTGATGTTTTATTTGTGTTTGTATATTGTAGGCATTCTGGTGAATGACAAAACATTATAATTATTTCATTAAAACATCTTTGACTTGTCAAAGTTGTTCTTTACAGTTATAAAAGATTGAGGTAGGTCTGTATGTGCTGGTATTAAAAGATCACTTGGGTCTTTGGTTGGCAGTGATATTTTAAGTTGTGGAAAAAGCAAAGAGAAGTATGTATATATTCCCCAACTTGTGAGGGAATAAGATATGTGTCTAGTAATAAATAATAATAATGAGATCTCTTGGGTTATAGGAGAGGAGAAAAAAGTCTTTTTATATCCTTCTATACTGTTTGGCTTTTTAAAAAACATTCATGTGTTACTTTTTAAAATAATTTTTAAAGAAAAATCTACCTGTATTGCTTCCCTAGGAGTTCCATAACAAAATACCATAAAGTAGGTGCTTAAAACACTGAAATTTATTATCTTACAATTCTGGAGGCCAAAGGTCCAAAATCAAAGTGTTAGCAGGATATGATCCCTCTGAAGCCTGTAGGGAAGTATCCTTCTTTGCTTTTTCTTATTTACCCATGGTTTGCCAGCAGTCCTTGGTGTTCCTTGGTTTGAAGCTGTAGCACTTTAGTCTGTTTCCTTATTGTCACATTGCACCCTTGTGTATCTATCTCTGTGTCTTTTCTCGTAAGGATAATGGTCATAATGGATTAAGGTCCTAGCTTCTCCAATGTGAGTATGTATTTAGCTGATTATACCTGTAAGAACCTGTTTTTAATAAGGTGACATTGTAAGGTATTAGAGGTTACAACTTCAACATATATTTGGGGGTGGGTGTCACACTTTAACCCATAACATCTTTGATGTAGATACAGTAGGAGGTAGGCAGGCCAGTAATTTAAGCTATGGCTATTTCTGAGATAACCAATGTAGACTTTTGTTTTAGCTTCAGAAAAAATGCTAAAAGCTTGGAAAGAAATGGAAGAAAAGGCCATCCACTATGCTGAGGTAAAATCACTGAGCTTATTCTGGGTGCTTATTAATTCTTGGTGTCTCCGATTGTCTTTGGTTTTGATATAAAAAGAATGTCTATTACATTAGCCCTGTTACATTTGTCTGAATTTCAGACAAATATTTAATAGATGCTTTGTATTTATAGAGGAAGGTATCATAGTGGATAAAAACAAGGGCTTTGAACAAATTACTTAGCCTCACTAAACTTCAATTTCCATATTATTTTGTAGGGACAATACTTTTTATAGTAGGGTTATGGAGACTAAATAGGAATCAGTAATAAATGTAGGTCTATTATTTTTGTGGCTGGTTTAAGATAGCTGTACATCCTGGTTTACATAGGACAATCCCAGTTTATCTCTGGTACCTTTAGTATTTCCTTTCACTCTCAAAATTATACTGGTGTAGATAATAAAATATATGAGTCCCCTAGAGATAGACAGATTATTTTTAGGTGGCTGGTTCCTCCCTTATACTGTACTGCTATCGATGGTTCTAGATTATTGTTCTCCTTGTGCCAGTACATACTTACCCTGAGAATGTGGGAAGGGGTAGTTGATATCCTGTAGCTCAGATGCAAGTAGTGCCACTGGTTTTGTTTACCATGTTTTTTGTCTTGTTGGTAATACTTCTACAAACATTTTACTTCTCCAGGAAAAAAAAGCAAAGCTAGTAGTATATTGCTGTCAGGAGAAGAAAGAAAGTAGCTTAGAAATAACTATGTTCTTATGTGAAAGATTTGCAGAATATAAAGGCTAAAAAGGCCTTAACAAAATTAGTGTTTCATGTTAAGTTAGTTCGCCTACTGCCAGAGCAGACCATTCTCTATCCTTAATGTCTGAGTTTTGTTTGGTATTATGTGGTGGTAAGCCTGTCATTTTCTTTTTGTTTTCATTATTCTTTAGGTTGGTGTCATTGGATACCTTGAAGATCAGATTATGTCTTTGCACACTGAAATCATGGAGCTACAGAAGAGCCCCTATGGAAGACGCCAGGAAGACTTGATGGAATCTCTGTAAGGATGTATTTATGTTGTCAGACTTATTGTCTATAATTTTTTATCGCATTGTTTTTTCTGCTTACATCTAGCAAGTGAAGCTTCTGTGTAGTTCTTTTCTATAGTTTTCCTTTCCCCAAATATATCATATTTTCTTTTCTTTTTTTTTCATGTCATATTTTAAAAGGAAGCTATTCTTAGTTACAGGAAATTTTGGAAATAACTCTTTGGGTTGACCTTTGTTCTTTAAAAAGCATCTTTTCATGAGTGTTATGAAGAATTTTCCAAGTGTATCCAAATTGCAAACTGTGTCCTTACTTACTGTATTTCTGATCCAAGGTATTGTCTCTTAAGTGCCCTAATGAGATTAATTTCCTATATGTCTGTTTTAGAAACCAGATTTTTCTGTCTAATCACAAGCCATAATTTTTGCTTATTTAAATGTTTCTAATGCAAGAATATTGTATTTGTGGTGGGGAACAGAGCAGGTATGAGGTATACTACCCTTTGCATTTTATTTTTACTCAGTGAAATGCTCTATAAAATAGTGATTGGCAACTTGTACTTGCTTTAAAATGAGGATCATTATGCATATAGTATTATTCATTTCAAGAGTCATTAAATTACCTTCACATAGAAGCGTGTTTTTCTTTTGTAGGGGACAGCGTGCCATTGATCTGTATAAGCAGTTAAAGCACAGACCTGCAGGTAAGACACTTTTGTCACAGTTCTTAGAGATATTTTAGGAAACTCAATATTTGAACAAATTCAGGGAATTTTAAATATTTTAAAAACTGTAAAATGAATTTCTTTTTTGGTATTACCATTAAAACACCTAAAGTATAATAGCTTTAACTTTGTGAGAATTTAAGAGATTAGAAGGGGACAGTAATAACGAAATTGTGTAGAAAAATTTTAAACATGGAAATCAAAAGAAGGAATTGAAGAGAAATAAAAGGAACTCAAAGAAGAAGAAACAGAAATCTGTATGGAAAGATGGAAAAAAGATGCTTAAGATTAAGGAAGTTGGAATGAATTTGATGCAGTTGGTTAAGTGTGGAATGGTGAAAGAGAAGGCTTATGTTTCAGGCAAAAGCACTTTACCTTGAAAATGATGCGTGTATCTATACTGGTCACTGATTGCTTGTATCATTGGCAAAATGAATCCTATTGAACGTCTGCTAACTGCAGAGCATGTTCTGCTGGAAAGACCCATGGTTGGGAATCAGAAGACTTGAATTGTAGATTGGATACTTTGCTGTGGTACTTTACTGACCAGCTGATCTTGGCACATTTCCCTGTATCTCATTTCTCTTTTCTAGAAAATGATATTGAAACCTGTCTTTCCTAACTCAATTAATATGTCACGGCAGTATATGTTAGAGTGTGTTTGTGAAAATGCTTTGAAAACTATAAGGTGTTACATACCTGCAAGATACTGTTATTTAGTCAAAAATTTTTTGTTTTGAAGGGATGTGGAATTAAAAAGTGAATTTTGTGCCCTAGAGTGCAATTTACTTAAATTAAAAAATTTAAAATTTATAAGCACATAACAGCACATGCAAATTAATATATACTTGACATGGTACTTAAAAACAACATAATTTTCTCATTTTTTTATTGCAGTGGAATTTGTTCATTTTATTTTTGTAAACATTTATAAAGTACATGTAAGATGGGCACCTAACTTTTTTGGTACTGGGGGTAGAACTCAGGACCTTGTGCTTGCGAGGCAGGCAGTGGCACCACTGCTTATAAAGACTTTGTTTCCATTTTTTCCTTTTCTCATATTTTTTCCTTTCCCTTCTTTCCTGCCTTCTTTCTTTGAGGCAGTGAAAGTTGTCTTTTGTTTTTGTTTGGGTTTTTTTTTTGAGACAAGGTCTGGCTATGTAATTCAGGATGGCCTTGAACTCACTATGTAGCCCAGGCTGGCCTTGAACTTATGGCAGTCTTCCTAAGGCAGTGAAAGTTTGATAGATTATCCTACTGTTTCTAAATAAGTGATGTTAATCATATGAGAAAAATTGGTCTCTTGGCCAGAGGCTGCATATGTGTGTGGGCATAGATTAGTAGTAAAGCTAGCCAAGATTGCTGTTCTAAACACAGGCAACTAATGTCTCTGAAAATACGCTGATACTGTGTGTGTGTGTGTGTATCTATTACATATACATATGTATATGTAATATCTATACATATGTGTATATTTACATGTCTATAGATACACATACATGATGTGTGATTGAAAAATACAGTGTTTAGATTTAAGATATTTTTACAGTAAAAAACACGTTGCCATTGATCCACCTCAAAATACTCCCTCTTACTTCAGTCACACTTATCCAATCTTTCTTGCCATTTTCTGAAGCAGTTCTAGAGTCCTCTTTCAAATCTTTCACTTTCATGGGTCCCTTGAGGTCCTGAATCAGTTCAGAACACTTACCTTTCATGGACTTTTGGACTTTGGGGGAAAACCGGAAGTAATACAGTGTCAGATAAGATGAATAAGGATGAGGACATACCACAATGTTTTTACAAGCCTATCTTTCTGTTGGATAGCACTGAACAACAACATTCACCATGTTTTTTGTTCCGCCTCCTAAAGGTATTCACCAAAGAGAACTTACATAACTGCTTTAGAAAGTGGCAAGGCTGATGGGATAAGTGTGCTCAAGCAAGGGGGATTATTTTGAGGGGGATTAATAGTAATGTGTCTTTTGCTCTAATAAATTTTTAAAATTTAAATAGTCACCATGTATTTTGATCATATTTGTACATCTGTATATACATTATGCACATAACTTTGTTTTTTGATATATAATTAACCATTGAGGTATATCCCTAGACTTTAGAATTTATTTATAGGTAATCTTGAAATTTTAATCCAATTTTTTATTTAAATGGAGATGTTTGTTAGCCTTCTTTCAGACTTTTAAGTTTTTGAGAAACTTTTTGCTTGGAGACTGGTACATTCTGCAACAGAAAGGTTGTACTCACTGATTAAAATCTTTTATAGATCACTCCTACAGTGACAGCACAGAGATGGTGAAGATCATTGTGCATACTGTTCAGAGTCAAGATCGTGTTCTCAAGGAGCTGTTTGGCCATCTAAGGTAGAAAAATTGTTTTATTTCCTCCTAAAAAGCATTTTTTTCAAAGTACCACCTCTTTTTGATGAGTATTCCAAGAAGAATTCTGGCTGTATCTTGAGTAGCTTGGCCATAACTACATACACATTGCATGCATTTTTATTACCTGTTTGCATGTACTACTTTGGATATCAGTCATTAAATGTAATGCTGATTGTAGTTCATTTCCCCAGCTGGGTTTTGGGAGTATGGTGTATAGTCTTGAGGGATATAACAAGTATCTGACGTTGATTTAATCTCTCCAGCAAGCTTTTGGGCTGTAAGCAGAAGATTATTGACCTACTCCCCAAGGTAGAAGTGGCCCTCAGTAACATCAAAGAAGCCGACAATACTGTCATGTTCATGCAGGGAAAGAGGCAGAAAGAAATATGGCATCTCCTTAAAATTGCCTGTGTAAGTATTTACTAATGAATTATTTAATATGATATTGCTTGCTACTATTATCTGCAAAAGGGATTTTTATCAGCACGAGCTGTCTCCTTGAAGATGTATGTTTAATATTAGGTTGATGCTCATGTTCCTTGCTTGGTATCTGACTAGCAATGGAAATGCAGGACTTTTGCACTGTCACTCTCCTTTCCCGTTAATTTATTTTTATAGTTCTCCTGGCACTGGACCAGTGTGACATCTCTACTCAACATGGAGAAAGAGATGGCTGACTAGTTAGTGAAAGCAGCACTATGTTCAGCCGGGTTTTTTTCTTTCCCTTTCAGTTAAAGCAGTTTTAGAGAAGTAAATACATTCAGTTTAGTCAATGAAGATAGGAACCAAGGACAGTATAGTTAATAATGGTATATAAAGGTAGGAATTGTTTTGTACAGAAATACTCTGTACAATAAACTAGTGATGAAATGTAAATCTTAGGAGTATGGTAAATTATGTGAATCAATAGAGGTGCTTACTTATAATCTTATGATTTTCTTTTTCTTTTTCTTTCAGACACAGAGTTCTGCCAGGTCCCTTGTAGGATCCAGTCTAGAAGGTGCAGTAACTCCTCAGGCATCAGCGTGGCTGCCTCCAACTTTAGCAGAACGTGAACATTCTCTGTCATGCGTGGTAACTCCTCAAGATGGGTGGGTTCCTTTGTAACAATAGATAGTTGTGTTTCCAGAACAGTGGTAGGAATGAAACAGTAAAGCGCAGTGAAGGAGGTCTTCAGTACCTTCAGACCAGGATTGAGTCTCAACTGTCCCTTCATAATAATTTTGGGCAATGTACTTGATTTTTTTAATGTCTATTCTTTCTCACCTGTAAAATGAGAATTTCAGGTGAAAATGTAAAAATTTGATTAGACAATGTGTGTAACATGCTTAAGTGGTAAATATTCAACAAACATTACCTGTAATTATTTATTCCAAGTTCTAAGACCTTCCTGTTATTGGTGTCTCAATTTTTTTTACCCAAACTTTATTCCTTCCTTTACTATATCTCTATGAGAAATTATGCTATCTTTTTGCATTTATCATTTTGGGGTCCTTGATTGCCCTTTTAATAAATTATTGAGATTGAATTTACTGTATAATTTAGTATTTTTAAAATTAGACTTTTTTCAGTGCCTTAAATCAACTTTGCAAATAATTCAAGTTTGAAGTCCTGTATTTTCTTTTATTAGTTCCTACTCTTCTGCTAAAAGCTGAATGACTATCCATCTCTGTTATTTTCTCAGCATAAGATGTGCCGTATCCAGAGCCAGTGGCTCTTTGCTAGCTTGTGTATTTGTCACTTTTCTCACAACTCATGGAGACCTCTACAGCACCAGCATTTCCTGGAAGTTCTGCCCATAATTAGTTTTGCAGAAGTGCAGCCATGTTACATCACTGCTCAGGAGGTCATGCAATTGCACATTCTATACGCTACTTTTATGAGAGAAAAAGCACATGGCAGGAAGGCAAGCTGATACCAGGTATTTGATTTTTTTAAAGGAAAGCAAGTTCAGGGTCTGTCTTGTCATCATTATAGATTTGGCCTAAAGTAAAACATCCACAAATATAGCACAGATTATATAGTGTTAAGGAAATATTCTGTGATCAGAGTTAAAAGAAATAAAGTTTAATACATTTTCAACCTTCTGCTTTTAGTAAAGACATTTAGGTTTTTTAGGGGACATTAATGGTTGCAAATGGTACATCAATAGGTAATTTCCAATTTGAGGTTGTGGTTCTTGGCCAAAGTGCATCTGATAGATATTTTATTTTCAGGTAGGAGTACATTACAAAGGAAAACTTTTTTCAGTTATAATGTACGTATTTACTTAACTACAGAGGGTTAGAAACTGTTAACCTAAGTTTTTCCACCTGTTAAATAAGAGCTGAATCAGCATTTAATACTAAGCTAATAGTGGCTATCATGCCAGAACTGACTTTGGTAGAGGAGGTGCTGAGGGTTGGTAAATGGTGAGTATAGAGGCCATATGGAAGGAGAAATCATGAAGGTAGAAACCAGAATCAGGATCTTCTTTAAAAATAAACTTCCAGGGATAGTTCTGGTCAGCTCCCCTGTCACACTGTTTTTTGCCGCTGTCATTAAGAGTCAGCTTGCTTGTTTTCCTTTTCATTGCTGTCATCTATTGTTTCCAACCAAAGTTTTTCATCCTTCCTGATCTTTGCAGAACAAGTTGTACTTTTGAATCTTCTTCTCTATACATATGTATGTGAATTAAGCTTGCAGGTATTTTTCAACTTGTAGGGAAAAGGAAATAATCCAGAATCAAAAAGTGGCTTTCCATCTGTCCATGCAACAAGAATCTTTTTCACCCTTAACATTTTTTGGGGAAAAATGTATGTTAAGTGCTACTTAATGTTTCAAAGAAAAGTCTGATTGGAGTTATAGTGGACTATTTTTTTCTTGTGCTATGGGAATTGAACACAGCCTTGTGCATGGTAGGCAAGAGCTGTACCATTGAGCTTCATTTTCAGCTCTTTTTGTATTTTGAAATAGGGTCTCTAGGTTGCCCAGGCTGGCCTCAACATTGCAATCTTTCTGCCTCTGCCTCCCAAGTAGCTAAGATTACAAATGTACACGACCCTAACCCCTTTTATAGTGGACTTACCATTAGAGACAGCAGTGTGGATGAAGTGGGACTCTGCCTCTGGGTGGGAGAGATGAAGGAACTGAACATTGCAGGAGTTAGCTACATTAGGGTGCTGGGTTGCAGCAAGGACAATAATCATCCTTATTTAGAAGACCAGAAGGTAGAGGAAGTTTATGTTTCTTTGCTGAATTTGAAAAGGCTTTGTTCTTTCATCCCACAGGGAGAGTTTAGCACAAGTGATAGAAGAAAATTTGAACTGTCTTGGCCATTTAAATACTATTATTCATGAAGCAAATGAGGAACAGGGCAATAGCATGATGGTAAGCTTTGTGTGGATATTAGTGTGTGTTTTATGTATGTTGGTTGCAAAAGGATTTAACTTTCTGTGCTACCTTTATATGGCATTCTGGATGCATATAGGTAATAGGAGTACTAGGAAAAAAGAGCATTTGAAGAATGTCCTCAACCTCAAATCCCCATCTTTTACTCAGGGATGTGCTAGGGTTACATTATCAGTAAACATCAACAGTACCATTTTTAGTCAGATTAAATTTTCTTTGCAATGTGAGCACTGAAATTGAATGATTTGTACCATTTTGCTTCAGCAATTTCTCCAGTAAGATTGACCTTGCACAGTAACTCAGGTCCAATACCTGCTTCATATAAAATGAATTATCTTAATATGTTTGTAATTTAAGAGAGTGCTTATATTACTTTGTGATTACTATGAACTATTGATTTGTTAGAACTAGGTGAAACTAAAATGTGCACTGAATTAACAAGTGCTGCATTTAATCTCAGTGTCAACTTTATTTTCTAAGGATAATTATTTGCTTCAAATTTTTATGAAAACTTTGAAGTACTTTTTGAAATTAGAGAATAAAGTGAGCTAAACTCTAATTATAATTTATGTATTTTTGATTTTTCAACTTTAGATTTTGTGTGTGTGTGTGTGTGTGTGTGTGTGTGTGTGTGTGTGAGACAGGATTTCACTAGGTGGTTCAGGCTGGCCTTGAACTCACTGTATAGCTCAAGCTGGCCTTGAGATCACAGCAGTCCTCCTGCCTCAGCTTCCCAAGTGCTGGGATTATAGGCATGCACCACCATGCCTGGCTCAGTTTTTGTTAAAAATGTCTAAAAATATAAAAATGAACACCCATTTATTTACCACTTATAGTAAACTTCTAATTGTGACTTTTTCATGCCTGGTTTTAGAATCTTGATTGGAGTTGGTTAACTGAATGACTTGCCACTTGTTCACTGCCCTCAAACCTATGGAAGTTGTTGCTACAAATGTTGGAAATTTGTTTTTCCTCCATGAAACCATTCTTCACATACTAGTCAGTGGAAGAAAGGGCTATATTCAGAAACTACGCGAGGCTTTACTCTTGATTTTGAGTAATTTTAACCTCCACATAGGATTTTATGAAAAATCGATGGATGTAATTAAATATTTGTTTTAATACTACAATTACTTAGGAGCATCATTGTGACTTATGTTTTCAAACTTAGTAAAACATTACTTATTTACCTGACTAAAAATATCTTCTGAAGTTTTAACTTTTAGGCATAAAGCTAAACATAGTATTGTACACAGAGAAGTCATCTAACATCCATTTTAAGTAAATGTTGCCTACTTGTGTTTTTATGGAAGAGATTGCTTACAAGTAAAATCGTACTTCTTGAAGAATAAATCCTACCTCCTTGTGTTGCACTCAACTAGTGCTCTTCCTGGCATCATAGGGAGTTGACTTAATCCTATTTTAATTTTATGGTACATTTAATAGTATCCCCTTCTTACGGAAGGGATTGTGCATCCATGCCTTCAATTCCAGTTGATTGTCATAAATCATGTGTGCTATATGTATTTAAGATGTACATTTAATAATATCAAAGAGAAAGATGTCTGTTAATTTATAATTATTTGAAAGCTTATGTTTTTTCATTTGTAAAAAAAGGTCATTTGTTTAGTTTTTTGTGTCTTATAATACAAGTGTATAAAGATCTGCATTCCCTTATCTGTAATTGTAATTTCAAAATCCAAGAAATTCTGAAAACAAGGTTTTCATAAGTGTGGTGACAAAATTAATTTGCTTACATATCTAATCTGACAAACCGTTTCACTCATTTCATGTGAATATTCATTTATTTTCCTGCAGAAATATTAACATGTTTGATTACTGGGGAGGGGTTGCTACTACTTAGGTTAATGTAATATGGTATATGCACAGTACCTTTTTAAAATCTGAAAAATGTCATAATTTTGAAACATCTGCCTCCCAGAGCTTTCAGATAAAGTATTGTGGCTCTCTTATGTTAAACAATTTAGAAGGTATTATTTGTTTTAAAAATGTAAAATGCTTTTATATTCTAGTTTTTCACTTTATGTATTAAATGATTTTTAAATTAAATTTTGAATCTATTCATTATAAAAACCAGATTGTAATACAACAGCTGAATATGGCTTGGGACAATGTGAAAGTTAACGAAGTAGAAGCAGAGCACAAAATAAGCAGTCCCTGGCTTTGTGGTGGTGGTTGTTTGCAGTACTGAAGATTGAACCGAAGGCCTTTGGACCAACATACATCTGCAGCCCTTTAAAAATTTTTTTGAGATAGGGTCTTGCTAAGTTACCCTGGATGGGCTCAAACTTGGTGTTCTTCCAGCCTCAACTTCCCAGAGTGCTGGGATTACAGACACGTGCCACCACATCTGGCATCCCTGTATGTTCTTTTGGAATTAAATAGGACTTATGGTAAAGTAAGTGTTGGTCATTTTGGTAGTCAGAAGGATTCGGCAAGGGAAGACATTAAATACAGGACACATAACTTATAAGTTTATTTTATGATAATTACCCAAAGAGTCAAATGCAAAGGAGTGCAAGAGATTAACCACACACTGGAAGCCCAAAGGATTCAGCTGAGGGCCTAGATCCCACCAGTTTCCCACACAAGTCCAGCTAAGAGTCCAAGGCAATATCCTCGAGTCCAGCCAGTGGCCTAGAGCCCACAGCAATGTCTTATGCTTGTCCATATTAAGGATCTACACCTGGAAGGCCCAAAGGCCAGTGGTGGAAGCCAGAAAATCCATGCTGGTGAGATGAAGGATTTGTGCCACCAAGCTGAGGAATCCACATTGGAGCCAGGAAGTGATGCTCACAGTAAAGGTCAGAGCTCCCCTGATGAAAACAGCAGCCATTCCCAATGACAGCAAGGTCCCAAGCTCCTCCAATGATAATAGCCTAGTTTGCATCAGGAGCAGCAAGCTTCGCCTAGCAGAACTGGCCAAGATCTTCTCCGGTTCTCTTTTTATGGCTGTTGGTAACAATCTTCAGGTGGATCCTCTGCGCCCGAACCATGCTGATTCAGTTTAGCTGGGAGTTAAAAGTTGACTATTAGTCAATCCACTACAGGCATCTTCTTTGATATAGTTTCTTTGAGATGTCTTATCACCACTCTCTGTGTTTAAAAACCAGTTCACATGGTTCGGGTCTTGTCCTATAAACTGATGCCATCATCTCACCAGCCCCGTTTTTGCTAGGGGTATTGTTTTTCCAGTTACTCAAGTTTGAAACGTTGGAGTAGTCTCTTTTAATCAGGTATCACTATTTCTCTAAAGAAAGAAGTGTGTCTCTTGCTTCCCTGGTCCTAGAAGGTTTTATTTGTTTCCAGTACTGGAGATTGAATCCAGAGACTCGTGTACATTAGGCAAGTGCCTTCCACTGAGCTACATCTGCAACTCTTTAAAAGATTTTAATAATAAACATTTATTTGGTACCTATTGGTCCGAAGATAATAATCTAGGGGGCAAGATGAGAAACAACACAGACAGTACAATAAAAGTGTTTGCCTGGTAGCCTGAACATTCCAGGCCATCCAAACATTGTAAATATTGTTTAAGGATTTTTGTGGCAATCATGCATTTTCCAAATATTGTAATAATTGATAAGAATTTTGCTACATTGTGGGGTCCATTTTGATGGTGTGTGGCTGAGGTGATGTCGGGGCAGCCTGATCTGTACGATTTGGACAGTATGAGTCAGTACAGACTGTTATAGTGAGATTAGGCCAAACTTCTTTCTGATACATGAGTGCACCAGTCATTTTTTGTTGGATAACAGCTTTTCAGAGTTGAATGGAAGTTGTGAACTGTATACTACATTTCTTTTCCCCAATCTAAACATTACTGTGACATACAAAGAGTATATCCAGAAAACACAGGAGCTAGCAAGTTATTCTTCATTCTTTTTTATTTTTGGAAGTTAAAATAGCTAAGCTCTGCAAATATTTATCTGGAACATAAAATTCCAGACAGTCCTAAGCAATAAAATCAAATGAACAGTATAGGTAACTACATTTATTGAAGGGAGTGCTAGTTTCTGGCAAGACTTGGTTTAATGAAGACTTGAGTTGATTCTATTTGTCTCTTCTCATTTCCACTGCTCCTCGCATTATAATCTGGGGCCTGCACTTTCCTAACCACTTTACTTCCCGTCCTTTAACCACTATGTCTCCACTCTCAGCCATTTTGCATATTCACTGACCCTAAAGCACTGCTTTCTCATATTTCCCTGCCCAAGAGATTAGAGGACCTTCCAGCCCTCATCTACTTTGTCAAGTTGTCCCACCACTACTACCTTCCAAGGCTAACACTATTTCTGCCCAACTTACTCAAATATGATGCCCTTGTTTCCCTTGTATTCATCCATCTCCATGCTATTTTTAGTAGGTGCAGAATTCTTGTTAGGTCTAAAATGTCCTCCAAAAGTCTCAGGTTTTAGAAGTGGGGCTCTCAGAATGTGATTGGATCATGAGGTTGCTAACCTCATCCATTGATGAGTTCATAACTGAATGGGCTATTAGGAGGTAGGGCCCAGTTGAATAAGGTGGGTCAAGGGGGGTATAACTCTTGCTCTGGCTATCTTGCTTTTCTGCTTTCTAACTGCCATTGAGTTGAGCAGCTCTCCTCTGTCATGTCCTTCCACGTCAAGCCCTTTATGCTTTGGAGTCAACCAACTGACCATGGACTAAAACCTGAAACCCTACACTGAGTTGAGCCTCGCCTTTAAGTTGTGAGTGTCAGGTATCCTATAGGTATTTCGTCACAGGGATGGAAAATTAACTAATACAATTTTTAAAGAACTGAAGAATATGAAGTGAAAAATATTTTCTTATGTCTTTTAGTCATCCAGTTCACCTACCAGCAAAACAATGCATTGCAGATTTTCTAAGTCTGGTCCTAGCCTATCGACCACTCCTTTCCAATAAACAAGGCTATAAAGTCAGTTTACTCCTCCTTTGGGCTCCCTGGAGGACCTTACACACACACACATACACACACACACACACACACACACACAGTCCTCACATGCTTAGCCTGTTTTCTGGAGCACCTTCATAAGTCCTCTTGGGTCAGCATTCTGACACATAATAGATAAAGGAGTGAATAACGATACAGTTGGATCGATACAGTTGGATCTAATAGCTTTCTCTTCTGAACTTTAGTTTTTTGTTTTGTTTTGGGTATCTGGGATCAAACCCGGGACTTTGAGCTTCGGAAGCAGGCGGGGGCACCACCACTGAGCTAAATCCCCGGCCCTCTCTTCTGAACTTTAATAGCACTTTTCTTTGCAATAAGTACAGATTCCTGAAGTACAGGTTCTGTGCCTGATGCATACATGCTTGCCGCACAACAGGGGCTCAGCATAAGCCTCCGAAGGATAAATAAAAGGAGTAGGCAGCTACCACACTGAGTGAATGAGTGGGTTCTTTGTACAAGAACAAATTGATCGGTCTCCTATCCAACCGGCTTTCTCTTTTCCTCTGCCTGCCTTTTTACTATAAACTTTCCTCCTCGACTGAAGCAAATGATCAGAAGTGCTAGAGAAGCAGCAAAGTGGGCCCCAAATCGTGAACGGTCTGTTGCCTGGGAGAATTTTGTCCTACCCGCACCCCGTCTCAATGGCCGAGGGGCGGAGCGGGGCGTTGCGTCTGTGTGCGTAGGTTCCTCCTCGCGCAGCCGTAGTGCTGGGCGAGTGGGCGGGACCAGCGGTTGGTAGCTTTTAACGCGGCCCGGCCACAGAGGCGGCTGCACGTGCGGGCGGAGGAGATGCGTCACTGATCGGTGAGGCGCGGTGGAGGGGTCGGCCTCCCTTCGGTGCCCGCTGCTGAGCCCCTCGTCAGCGACAGTTGGACAGAGGGTATCACGACGCTTACTATGCGGGCTTGGGCCGACCGGGCGGAGGGGCTGGCAGGGGGAACGTGGGCTCTACAAGGAGCGAAGAATAAGGGGAGAAGAGGACAGGATTCCCCGGCTCGGCCTTCAAGAGAGGGCTCCAGGTCTTGTAGAAGGAGAGGGTGGAAGTTGAATGGGTGGGCTCTTCACTCATAGAACTGAGGGTCCTTTCCTCCCTCACCCAGGAGTAACTAGGATGAACATGACTCAAGCCCGGGTTTTTGTGGCTTCAGTGGTGGGACTGGTAGTTGTCCTTCTCTACGCTTCCATCCACAAGATCGAGGAAGGACACCTGGCTGTGTACTACAGGTGAGCGACAGGTGCAGTCAGACTGGGCTGTAGAGCAGATGGAGGGGGTATTCCCGTCAGAGGAGCGTCTGGTCTGGGAAGTTGCTCCCTCAGCACCGTCCTGGAACCTGAGGAGGCTTTTGCGGAGCGATCTTTAGGTATTGGGCGGTCTTTGTGCATAGGTTAAGACTCCCTGGGAGGGAAGGAAGAAGTCACTGTGTAACTGAAGAGATGGGACAGATCACTTCTTAGAGTGTGTATAGGCTTTTAGCTTGCCACTATAGATGCTCTTTAGGAAATGTGGTCCTGTTTATGGATTTTTCCTTAGGTTTTTCTCATTAAAAACTTCACAGTGTCTGATTATGTCTTATAAGCTCTTGATAACCGTGACAGTTTTTAAATCCTCAGGGTGCATAAGCGCAACAGTAATAGGCTACCCTTTTCCCTCCTTCCTGTTTCTTCCAGATAGAGAGATGGTATGGGATGTATTGCTGTCTGGTTGAGCTGGCATAGCTTTTCCTTCAAGACAAACACCACAGGTTCTTTTTAATATAGACTAATAAAAAAGAAGCCAATTTGTAGAGAAATTAGGATAGTAGTATATTCAAAAAAAGCTTCGGTTTTTTGCCTGTTTCCATCATCCCCTCAAAACTGGTATTTCTACTTTCAGATCCATCCTGAATCCTAGAAAAAAGTACAGTTTTAGTGATATGTCTTAGCAGATGGAACTCCAGCATAATAAATGACAGTTTAGTCCAGATTTCCATTCAGTTTGGTATTGTCTTTCAACAGTAAAACCAAGGAAAGATTTCAGTATATGGCTCTCACAGAATTATTAATGAGCCTAAAACAGTTCATCTTTTATTAGATAATATGACTTATTTGTAAGCCTATTTATATTTTCAGAACAGGAAGTTAAGTTTTATGAATTTCTTATTCACTGTGCGAAATAGAACTTTTGTTCGTTTGCTCCCAGGTTACCTCCTTTCTACAATTTACAGGCTGTGATTTCATAGTTCTCACATTCCAAAATTTGATGAACAAGTCCATATCTTATCTACTTGTAGTCTCAGTCCTCTTACCCTTCGTCTTTCCATGCTAATTTTTTGTTTTTATACTGAAAATATGTTCCTGGTATTTTGATTTTCTTGGAGATAGATTAAAAGAATCACGAATCTCAGAAATTTTCCCTTTCTTGAAAGTTTACATTGTCTTCTTTTATTGAACCCGATGATTAAATGGATAATGCTTTGATTTGCCTCTTGTTATGTACATTAAAGTATTCAGCTGGGAATTTAGAATTTTTTTATCCAACTATTTCTCAGGAGACTTAAAGACTAAAGAGAATCCTTTGAACATGAGACCCAGAAGTATGGTTAGTTGAGCTTATGAAACAAGCTGTAACATCAGCAGTTCGGTTTGATCTTTTCACATTTTTAGGTGTGATAGATACTGTAAGCAGCAGTTGTTCATCATCAGTAACTCCTATTAGAGAGGCTTTAATAGTTTAGAACAGTGATGGTGAACCTTTTAGAGTTTTCAAAGAAACAAACAGCCCTGATGGCACATGTGTCGTAGGTTCATCACCTTTGGTTTAGAGGATGAGTAAGAATGAATATTATAGGATTTTTAGATTTGGAAAGAGAATTTCTCTCTTTATAATCTTGTCAAATTGAAACATCTTTTTTGCAGGGGAGGAGCTTTACTAACTAGCCCCAGTGGACCAGGCTATCATATCATGTTGCCTTTTATTACTACGTTCAGATCTGTGCAGGTGAGTGATTTCTAGGGATTCCAGATAGACAGGTGTGACAGGAGTTACCACACCATTGGGTGGAAATGGATTTCCTTATTGCTTAAGCATATGTTAGTATTTACTTAAATGTAGGAGGTAAGTTCGGAGTACAGTTGTCAGCACAACTTATGATTTGGAACCACCTCACTGTTGAAGAAAATTAGAAGTGTAAGCTAGGCAGTGTGAAAGGACTAACTACCACCTGCATCAGGTAGATTTTCTGTTACTACTGTCAAAATAAAAACAAGAATTAGGAATACAACTAGAAATAAAAAACAGTGATTACTTGGTTTAGAATAGTGTTTGGTTTCCATAGAGGCAGGTTCCTTGGCTACTGTTAACCTAGAGGATCTGAAATTTTATGCAGTTTTCCTGCCTTTCAATTTTTGCCTGGTACATTAAACACAATTTTATGTGGAACATTAGTGAATGTGATATTTTAATAGCATTCCAGGACATTTGAAATAATTGTCTCATTATTAAAAATTTGGCCATGGAAAACACTTAATATCTTTTGATGTAGCAAGATGATAAAATATGATTAGGTGTGATTACTTTTGCAAACTCAATGTGATTGTAAGTCTTTGGCTTCAGACACTATCATCTGCTGCTAATTTTTTAGGAGTCAGAAAATTTAATATTATTTAATCTTATAATTTTAATTCTAGGCTTCCTGTTAAATGAGAGCTCAGTTATGAATAGCTAAATTCCCCCAGATTTCCTTACAGTTCCCTTTTAAATGACTTAGAAAAAAATTGTATCTATTAAAATGAAATATGGTGTTCTTTTCAGAGTAGCACTGATTTCCATATTGCTTTTCCATATTTATTCATTCTTGCCGTGGTTAATGTTTTTACCTCTTCACTCATCTCTCCCTTTATCCCTTCTTTCCTATCTCTTGGTAGCCATGTTAAGACTCATCTCAAATTCCTTCACTTCTCATCTATATCTCTTAAACTATATAAAGTTTTGGCCTTTGATCCTATTTAGTAATGTTGTCTTGTATTCTCTAAGTTTCTGTGTGTGTCTGTGCGTGTGTGTGTGTGCGCGCACGTGTGTGCATGCACACGCACTTTCCAGAAAATCTCTAATCTTAAAGGCAGGAAGTGCAACACATTCATATTTCTGATCTTTTTGCTCATGGTAGAAGTTGTTAAATTGAGTTAATTTCTCAGGAAACAATGTGATATAGTGAACATGGGGACTTTGCTCTGCATCAGTTAGTTGTTATGACTTTGATAAAATCACTTAATTGTTGGAGACCTCAGTTATTCCTCTGTGAGAGAAGAAATTTTAATCACTTGACAACTTAAGCAGTCTATAATGATGTTAATAATGACATCATCAGACCTTTAGAGATTAGGAGCTTTTTTAGATCTTGTTTAAAGCTAGGTATGTCTGTCTCTGCCTTCTTGAAGTATGCATCAGTATGTTAGTATGTTAAGTAATTCTGATGCAAAGATGTATAAAGAAGATACAGACAAAAATACTAAACAGATTTTAGAGCTTAATTATATGTATCACAAATGCACTGTTTGTAATATAGTAATAAGCTATCATACATACAAATGAAATATAAAGATTTCATCAATTAATATATTTTGTATGTACAAAATATTAAATGCTAGAGCCAGTGTAACAAAATAGAATATTCTTTATATGTGACCTAGTAACATTTTAAGAAAAAATTAGATTAATAAAACTCTCTTAAGAAAGTGTTCTTATTAGCATAAGACAAAAAATTCATTTCTAGCAATTTTTGGAACACATTAGAAGATACATTCCTCTTTAAACAAATGGTTTAACAAACTTGGCAATTGAAAGGAATATATATGAATGTGAAATCCCATATATGATATATGAAAAACAATCCTTAAGGAAATTATATGAAAACTTTCAGCCTTTAAAGTATACATAATGTGAAATAGACTCATATTGTGTATGTATCTGTGTTTGGTACTGGGGATTGAACTCAGAGCCTTTGCACAGAGTTACATCCCCAGCGCTTTTTCACTTTTATTTTGAGGCAGAATCTAGCTAAGTCGCTGAAGCTCTGGTCAAATCCTCCTCTTCTAGTATCCTAAAGCGCTGAGATGACAGATGTGCAGCACCACACCCTGCTTAGACTCACAAAATAAATATTCTGTCATACTTCAAAGATACTGGACCATAAAAGTAAAGATAGGACATTAAGATTTAACATGAAACTCCTAAGTTTCAGAACTGGCTAGAGACTATCCTTTGGGCTTAAATAGGAATATATATATTTTACTTCAGGTTAGTGTGGAATATGGAAATTGAATTAATGTTTTGAAAGAAAATAAATTGAATTTATCTCTTCATCAACCTTCCTCATTTTACCTAAGACTATCTCTAATATTTACATCAACCTAATCTCTCAACCCAAGACTTATGTTTTATTCTTTTCTCTCTTAGAATTTTATATTCACCAAGTAGCACATCTTTCCATTATTATGTATTGACAGCTTTTAGTTTTCACGGTGTTTACTAAGTTAACCTCAGTAAGTTGATTCCCTAACTTCCCAGTTGGTTTTTCTTGCCTTCAGATAAGATGAATAATGAGAACCACGTCACATATAAGCAAAGGAATTAAGCAAAAAAATTTTTTTCTTTTTTCTTGGAATGCTAAAAATTGAGCCCAGGACATCGTGCATGCTGGCAAGCGCTCTAACACTGAGTCACATCCCTAGCCTGACATTTTGTTTTTTGGAAGATTCAAATTTTATGACTGTGTATAAGATGAACTAGAGAGAATCCATGCTTCCTAGCCGGCATTCAGAGTTCTCTACCTGATATCATTATACTCCTTTTTTTTTTTAGAATTCACCTCTTATCTAAAGTGTGACTTCAACTTCAATTAATCTGATTTGCTTCTTATCAGGCACACACACAGTGTGTCTTCAGCTTTATGTATTAGAGTGGACATTTATTAAACTTAAGATGTTCTTCTGTTTACTCTCTTCTTAATTTTCCCTCTATAGATCTAGCTTATACTTCAGAGACCTTTTAAAACTATTATTTTGTTCCCTATAATTTAACTCCTAACAGTTTCATTTGCATCATATTTTGTACCTATTAATGGGTTGCTTTGTAAGAATTTTATCTCTTGTTCTGGATTGTAACTCTTTTGAAAATAGGGACCATGCTTCTTTTTTCTACTTCATAAAATATGCTACTGTGTGCTTGTTAAGTGCAGTGTGTCCAGAACATACTCATTAGGTGCTGACCTATTTGAGGCACTTAGAGTACATTAGAAAGTTATTCTGGATTCAAACAAAGGTGTGACATGACAAAGGAATTAAGAACTAGATTGTTGGCTTAGTAAGAGAAAGCAGTATTGGTGTTGGCACTTGTTTTAAAAAGGAAACTGAACAGAACATGTGAGAGATCACTAGGTCTTCAAATAAATTACTGACTATAGCTTTAGAGAAGAAAGTTTGCTGTTGAGTTCAAGGGCAGCTTTGAGTCATAGGACATTTATATGGATAAAATAGTTATCTTTTCTCTTTAGTGTAAACAGTAGTATTAGCAGTGGAATCAAAGTTCAGAACAGAAATCCTAGCCATGGGTGAGCTAGTAGTTTGCAGTCCCAGGCCAACTCCAAGCAAATGAAGGATTCCTTAGAAAGTATTTTCTCCTTACTAGCAAATTGAATATTGATTGAATCTTTTCTAGTGCATTTTTATTTGTACCTTAGATATAAAATATTTTGTCTCAAGTCTTTCATTTCTACTAGGATATAAAAAGAAATGACTACTGTGAAAGCTAATCTTTGAGGAACTGAAATTATAGTGGAGCTTTCCCGTACTTACTCTCAGCAGCTCTCCAGAGGTTTGCCTCTGTGACCAGAAGTTCTTTGACAATATGTATCTTGAGTTTTGATGAGTAATTTTTTTCTTCCCTAGACAACACTACAAACTGATGAAGTTAAAAATGTGCCTTGTGGAACAAGGTAAGGTTTCTTTTTGCTAACCAACTTCTCTGTAGTTCAGATAGAATTTCTGTTCCTAAAGCTGTGATCACTTAGACATTTTCATTCTTTCTTGTTTTTTTTTTTGGTACCAGGGATTGAACTTAGGACCTTGCGCTTGCAAGGCAAGCACTGGAACCACTGAGCTAGATCCCTGGCCCAACTTAGACATTTTCAGATAGAAATAACAGTAACAGAGGAATTTCTGATCTGAGTATTTGAGCAAAGAGCAAGGCCTATCTCCAAATAGGAGCCTTCCATCTTCGGAACCAGTAAGGCATTATTAAAATAGAAAAAAGTGAAGTTTTAGAGCCAGCAGACCAATTGAACACAAAATACAGAGTTTTCATATTACCCCTCATCCCCACTGCACACACAAATGCCTTCATTAACTTTTCTGTGCTTGGTGCCCTCATTTGTAAAACTCAGGTACAGTAATAGGACATACATTGCGGAGTTAATGTAAAGATCAGAATTAGTGAACAGATGTTCATCATTTAATGACCTACCCATTTAGTGACTGGGCGTACAACCAACTTGCACTATTCAGACTTACAACCTGTCCTTTTTTTTTTTTTTTGGTACGGTTCTGTACATCTTGTTTATAGAGCTTCATTGGATTTTTTTGGTACCATACACTACTGTAATTTTTGCTGGTTATACTATACAGTACAGTACTGTTTTATGTTCTGTTATACATTGTAGTACTGCATGTAAGAGTTACACAAATACAAGCAAAGTCATCAAGTTGGAGTTTCCTTTGGCCATTTCTTTATTCTGAATATAGTAATATACATACTATATACAAACCCTCATTTAGCAACCAGTTCATTTAATGACCTAGTTGTGGGAGTGGAACTCAGTCATTAAACAAGAAATGTCTGCATATAAAGTATCTAACCCAGTGATTGGCCCAGAATACTTGCTTAATAAAAGCAAGTTTAAAAACTCACCTCTTTTTCATCTGTAGTATTAAATGCCATGTAATTTATAGTTTGAGTCAGTAGGTCTGGAATGAAGCTTGAGAATTGGCATTTCTAAGGAAAATTCCTGGGTGATAATGACATTACTGGTCTTAAGACCTCACTTTGAGAATTGCTGCCCTAAAGAGGTTTAGGGAAAGAAAGGCAAGCAAGGCCCAAGTTATTTCTACAATATACTCACTACATTGAATTACATTAAATGAAAAATGTGAAATTCATAGTATTTTTTAAATTATGTTTTGGTTTTTTTTGGTACCGGGGATCGAGCTCGGGACCTTGCACTTTCGAGGCAGGTGGCAGAACCACTGAGCTAAATCCCTGGCCCTTAAATTATCTATTTTAAATGATCTCAAACATTACTAGTCTACAGTTTCAGTGTGTTCAGTCTGTGGCTGGCCAGCTCCACAGCAGAAACAGTGGTGGAAGGGCGTGGTGGAGGAGCTGTCCATGTCATGGTGCCCAGAAAGCACAAAGAGAGGGGAGGGCCAAGAACAAGAACATACCCTTCCAAATCACCCCGCCAGTGATCCACCCCTTCCAACCAGCCTCTACCTCTGAACATGGGACCTTGGAGGACACTTTAGATCTAAGCCATAACAGATACTTTTTGAAAAAGGACCTAACTCTCCATGTTTTAAGTTAATATATATTTATCACATTCTCCCTAAGTCTAATTGTAACTCTTATGGATTCCTTTTAGTGGCTCACATTTTTCCTCTTTCTTTGTTTTTAGTGGTGGGGTCATGATCTATATTGATCGAATAGAAGTGGTTAATATGTTGGCTCCTTATGCAGGTATGTTACCCATCTATTCTGTTGTTATATAGTTGTAACTAGAATATTTATAACTGAGAGATTCCCTAAGGAATAGGAAGATACTTTTAAAGTTTTATAACCTCTGGTTACTGATAAATATAAAGGAGTAATCACTGGAACATTTTTATTTCTAGGTAGTGGAGTTAGAAATAGTGTATAAGTTCTGGAGAAAATTGACTTTCTGCAACTTTATAAGTTTTCTCTGGGCTTAGTGTTTCTAAGGATGGTAGTCGTTGATTATTTTTACAATGAGAAGCATTTCATCCAGCCAGGATGAGAGATAATTTCTTCTCCTGCTAAAAATCTGCAACTAATAAATTCCTTGGATCACACTTATTTGTCACCATAGAGAAGTCTTTCCTAGTTGAGATTTGCTGTAACTTGAAGAGTAAAGTCCTCCTTGTGGGGAAAGCATTTTCTTAAATGAAAACCCACAGCAATACAGGGTTAATGTTTAATTCAAAAACTTAAATTGCAACTTTTGAAAAAGATATGCCATTTTATCTTTTCCTGGTAGTATTTAGGGGATACTGTGTTTAGCAAGAGCAACTGAAAAAAGTGAAGCCTTTACCTTTGAGGAGTTTTTATTTTACTTAAGAAGATGTGATACAGACTAAAAAAAGAGTATCTTGGAGTGTAAAGTCATGCCAAATTTCACATTACTACTACAAGGCACAAATAGTGAACAGATTTCAGAGCAGAGAGCCCCATATGTGTTACTGTCAACTGGATTTGAATTATATTTTTTTTTAGAGTTTAAGTGTTTTCCCTATCTTTTTTCACCTGAAGTTGGCCCTTGGTATCTATGGGTTCCACATCTGCAGCTCCAGCCACAGATCAAAAATACTCAGGAAAAAAATTACATTTGTAATTGAACATGTACAGACTTTTTTCCTTGTCATTCTTCCCTACACAATATAGTATAACAGCTATTTACATAGTATTCATATTATGCTAGGTATTGCAAGTCACCTAGAGTTGATTTAAAGTATATAAGAGAATGTATGTAGTTTATATGCCATTTTATCTAAGAGACTTAAGCATTTGTGGATTTTGGTATCCTCATGGTGTGTTGAAACCAATCTCCTATGGATAAAAAGGGACAACTGTACTTTCCCTATTGATAGATCATGGGAGTGGATTATGATTGAAAATGGAAAAGAAAAGATTGATTGTTCTTTAGCCAGAGAAACAGGACACTGTTAGTCACCAATTCATTGAAAATGATCAAGCCAAATGATTTAGTTAGCAATTATTTATTGATGGCCTGTCCATCAAGTATGATCTGGAATCAAGCTGCATCTATCTACTGTCCAAGTAACAAGGCCAGTGGAGCATATCCTAGGGTCTGAAGACAAAACGTAGAAAACAGCGTGTTTTATGTCTTTTTTTTTTTTTTTTTTTCCCCGGTACTGGGGATCGAACTTGGGTCCTTGCGCTTGTGCAGCAGGCGGCGAAACCACTGAGCTAAATCCCCGGCCCAACAGCGTGTTTTAATAGTTAGAGTCCTGTTCTAACTTTAGTAGTTTAGTAGTCCTGAAATGGTCTAGTATGTACCTTTTAAGGCATTTCTGAAATTTTCTGGTTCTATGTTTTTAAATATGAAAAATTAGATGTTTTTGCTGAGGATGAGTGCTAATGTATGTAAATTGCTTGACATAAAGTCTAGTCTAGTCCAGTATATGTTAGCTCCTTTCCCTTCTAGCCTGGTATCTTTTTTATAGCCTTTAAAAGTTACCTTTTTTTAAAAAAAATGGTCTTTTGCAGCTGCTTTCTTCTTTTATTCTGTCAGTTAATTTAGTTTCTCTTTACCTCTTGGCTAAAGTTTTGTTTTGCAGTAATTGCATTAACATATTCCCTGCCTCTGCTCTCCATACTTCTCAGTTCATCTTCACATTGCTGTCAGAGAATAGATATGACTGTCATGCCCTTACTTGAAAACTTTGACAGTTCTTTTTTTTTTTTTCGGGTACTGGGGATCGAACTTGGGACCTTGGGCTTGCAAAGCAGGCAGTGGAACCACTGAGCTAAATCCCTGGCCCCTTTGACAGTTCTTTATTAACTCCAAAATAATACATACTTTCCTTAGTATGGAATTTGAAGTTTGTACATTAGTATTGTGAATGCAAGAATATCTGGAAAATTGAGCCCAAGGAACACATCAAGGTTTGTGAGTTGTGTTTTATAACTATTTTGTTGACACTTTTACTCATGTATTATATACCACTCTAGCTTTACTCTAGCTGAATTCAAAGGTACCTGAGTCATTGTTGAGTAAAACAAACATGGGTTGTACCTCTCTTCCAGTGTTTGATATTGTAAGGAACTATACTGCAGATTATGACAAGACCTTAATCTTCAATAAAATACACCATGAGCTGAACCAGTTTTGCAGTGCCCACACACTTCAAGAAGTTTACATTGAATTGTTTGGTAAGTCTAATTTTGTATGATATATGTCAGTTGCCAATTAGAAATCTTGTTCGGCTCATTTATTGATGCTATAATAATACTAAACTTTGTGCTATTTGAGTGTTTCTTCTGAATTTATAATAGAGTAATTGTCTTTAAAATACTTTTTAAGGGCCAGGGATTTAGCTCAGTGGTTCTGGCACCTGCCTTGCAAGCACGAGGTCCCAAGTTCGATCCCTGGTACCAAAATAAATAAATAAATACATACATACATACATACATACATACTTTCTATCATAAATTATTTCTTATATAATAGAGATTAGAGAATTCCTACTTAGTAAAGAGAGTAGAGATTAGAGAAACTTTATTCTGATTTTGATGTGATAACTTTCTGGTAATTAACCTTGATGCTATTTTAATAGATAGTTTGAGGAAATTTAGAAGTCTGTTTGGGGCTCCACAGCATCCAGCCCCATGTTTAAGATTTGGTAAGAGGACTGACAGGATTTAGCATATAGTTATGTTCACAGATAAGATTTATTACAGCCAAAGGATACAAAACAAAATCAGCAAAAGGAAAAGGGATATGAATGAAGTCAGTAGGAGACCAAGAGTCTTCTCACAGTGGAGTCACACTGTATGTGCTTAATTTGCCCCGTAACAACTTGTGACCGCACAAGTGAACTATTGTCTACCAGAGAAGCTCATTGGAAACTCAGTGGCCAGGGTTTTTCTTTGGGGCTAGTCATGTAGGCACCCTCTTCTTAGCAGGTACCAAACTTCCAGGCTCACAGAAGGACACATGTGCTCAATATAACTACGTTGTTTGTATAAACAGTTTAGCCACAGTGAACCACTAGTATTAGTTCTGGAGATGGTAGGAATACTCCTCAAATCCAAGTTCCCAGGTAACAAACAACTGCCACTTTACAAGCAAACTTTCTTAAGGATAACAGTGTGAGGCCTGCTATGTTAACTTTATTCTTCACAAGTTTTATTTGTGATAAAGTTCTGACCAGGGAGTGTATTGTTGCCATTGGTTGTTCACTTCTCCCTCCTGGAATTTTTAGTAACTTAAAGGAAGGTATAGGAATGCTTAAATCTCTTCAAAACCCACTAATTAATTCCTTTTTGATGATTGATAACCACTACAGTTCCATATGAGGAAACAAATTTGTCACATCACTGGTCATTTTAATAATGATGAAAGTACCATTGAGGTCTATAAAAAATTCATGGGGGTTACAAGACCAAGTGAAGTGATAGCATCTTCACTATTCATTTTGTGTGTGCTTCAGAGACTTTCCTATGCACTTTTTCTTTCTTTTTAAATCCAAAAAATAGTAAGGCAGAGGTTGACAGGAATGACAATTAGTTATTTTGGAATTTAAGTAAAGATTGACTGAAGATAAGAATTTGCTTTTTTATGAGAATCAGGATACATATTATGAACCCCAAATTAAGAAACTAGAGATCTGTATTCTTATTGAATAAACTGATTTTATCCAGTAAATTTATCTACTAAACAAGTATTAAGTTATACAGTAAATAAGCTTATCCAAAGTTGTTAAATAAGTTTCTTAGATAACCTTTGGGGGGACAAACTTAATAAAGCTGCTTGTTATCTTTCTATTAGATAATTTCTCATACTTGTCTCCCACACAAAAGAAAAACTGTTTCATGTATGTCTTATATATGAGAGAGTATATCCTTATAAAAGAATAATACTGTGAAAACTTTGGATCTCATACTGACTGGTTTTGTTTTGATATTAATATGAGGTTAAAAAAAATTGAGTATCATGAGATGTATTGTTACTGGCTTCAAAAACAGATCAAATAGATGAAAACCTGAAACAAGCGCTGCAGAAAGATTTAAACATCATGGCCCCAGGTCTCACTATACAGGTAAGCCCTTTTCCTAGGAAAATTCTCTGGGAGCTTTGAGAGCTTTGAATATGATCCTCTTTTCATCTGATTGTTTATTCAGCAGTTTATTTAAGTGAAATGGTGTGGTGATTTATAAAATACTTCTCTCAGTTTGACTTTAGGTCACTCAAAATGAAAAACATACTTTTGTAGTTTCCCATGAGTGATATTTTCTTGTGTACTCTTAGAGGGATGTTTTTTCCTTCGATTCTTTTATTGGTACATTTTAGGTATACAATACATTTACATTAATCATTGGGAATTTGTACCTTTTCATGATGTATCTTGATTCTTATTTATTCCCCATTCCCTACCCTCCCTTCACGCCCTCCACCCTTCCCTGTTTACAAAGACTTTGTTTCCATTTTTTCCTTTTCTCATAATTTTTCCTTTCCCTTCTTTACTTTCCCCTTCCCCTTCCATTTCCCCTACCCATTTGGGCCTTTTCTTCCTATTTCACATTATCAATTACACATTTTAATCATTTTAATCCTTATTTACACTTTCACTTTCTCACACGAGAGAAACTATTCGGTATTTACACATATGTCCTATTTATTTCACTTAAGATTATGGCCTCAGTATGCATCCATTTAGCTATAAATGTCTCTACTTTGTCATTCATTATGTCTGGGTAGTACTCCATTTTATTAAAAAAACCCACATCTTCTTTATCCAGTTTCCAGTTGATGGGCACTTGGGCTGTTTCCAAGCTTTAGCTATTACAAACTGCTGCTATAAACATGGGTTCCTCTGTATCACTGTGGTACGATTCTTTTAATTCTTTTGGGAAGATACCCACCAGAGGAATAGCTAGGTCAACTGGGACCTCTAGTCCCAGTTCTTTGAGGTATCTCCATACTGATTTCCACAATGGTTGCACCACTCTGCACTCCCACCAACAATGAAGAAGGATTCCTTTCTCCCCACAATCCCTCCAGCACTTGTTACTGGTTGATTTCTTGAAAGCAGCCATTCTTTCTGGGGTGAGGTAGGCTCTCAGTGTTGTTTTCATCTACATCTCTCAAATGACTGGTGATGTTGAACATTTTTTCATGTTTGTTTGCTGCTTTTACTTCTTTGTCTGAGAAATGTCTGTTCATTTCAGATGCCCATATTTGAATTGGGTCTTTAAGTTTGGGGGGGGGGGTCTGATTTTTTTTAAGTTCTTTATGTATTCTAGATAGTAGTCCTTTGTCTGAGGAACAGCTGCTAAAAATTTTTTCCCGCATTGTAGGTTGTCTCTTAGCTCTGTTGGTGGTTTCTCTTGCAGTGCAGAAGCTTTTTAATAAGAGGAGATCCTAGTTGTTGATTCTTTGTGCTAGTTCCCGTGCTACTGAAGTTCTGTTTAAAAGTCTTTTCCTATGCCAATGTCTTCAAGAGTTCTACCTAACTTATCTTCCAGCAAGTTTAGTGTTTCTGTTTTAATATTTACATCTTTAATCCACTTCGATTTTAGCTTAGTACATGGTGATAGGTATGGGTCTAGTTTTAATCTTTGACAGGTTGAAATCCAGTTTTTCCAACACCATTTATTAAAGAGGCTATCTTTTCTCCAATGAGGAACGCTACTGGCGTCCGCGGGACAGTTCTGCTTAGGCAGATATTGAGCAATATTTTAAATGAAGTACTGTGGTAATTTATTGAATAATTTTCTCAATTTGATCTCTGCCAAAATGAAAAACATATTCTTGTAGCTTATCAGGAATAACATTCTTGTGAATTCTTACAGGAAATTGATACAATAAGACTTTTACAGGGAAACAAAATTCATATTTTGGCCCTGTGGATGGCACTCATAAATACAGTAATGCTTATTTGTCAGTGTAAGAGTGAGCCTTGTTCTCAATAAGATTATGAAAAAAAGTTCAAACAGTAATTCTGGTCAAAATAGATATCAAGAATATTAATTGACAGGTGAATTCATTGGACAATTATTGCTGTACAAGGGCAGACATCTCAAGAGAGTGTGCCTAGGACTATGATTGAGTTGAGATATTAGGTAGATCTGGAAAAATTAATTGGATTTATGTGGATGAAAGAAGTGAGAAAGGTATTTCAAGTGTGTGGGGTAACCTGAATAAAGCAAAGTAAGAAATTTAGTGGTGGTAAGGGCAGTAGAATTGGGAGATAGAATGATGAGAGATCATATCCTGCTTTTCTGGATCATTGTGTTTTCAGCTTGTGAGCTGAAATGAAATTTTAATGGGTCGTTTATTCCTAGAATAGAATAAGAAAAGAAACGTGTAGCAAGTTTAAGTATTCTGTAACATAAGGCATAAGTCTGTGGGAGTAGGCATTTATACTGAATGGCATTGCAAAATGCATTTATTACTATGTCCATGGTCAGTAACATTTGAAAGCCACTGCTCTAGATCTGGATTACCTTGAAATAGCATGGCATCTCCAGCTTCCGTTTTCAGAAGCCCTAAGATCTATTGGTAGTTATAAGCATTACTTCAGCTAAAGATAAAGTTTTGTAAGGTATCCCAAGTTCTTCAGTTCTTTTTGTTCAAGGGCACTGATCCTAAGAGTGTGCATTCAGTATAAGTGATGGTGTGTGTACTTCTCATAAATGAGACTAGAAAAATGGGCTGGGTTTTCCCTATGGCCTGTTCCTGCTAGTCTGTTATCTTAGGTGTCTGAGGGTAAGCCACCGAAGTTAAGGGGTGATTTGAAATTTCCAAAAGTAACTTTGTGAAAGCCTCTTGGTTGTCCAGTCAGTTGTGGCTGGAATAGCTTTATAATTTCAAAGATAGCATAAATGGAAATGTCAAAGATTTTTAGATTTTGCCCAGTTTGTTACTTGGATATATAGCTTATTCCTTTGAACAGCTGCCTTGAATTCCTTTCCTTATATTACTTAGCCATTTCTCTGTCTCATTTTTTGGTATTAATAAACCACTGTAGTGAATATTTATGACACATGTCCTTGTTTGTACAAACTGTCTTTCAAAGTGACTGTACAAATCCACGTTCTTCTCAGCAGTATATGCAAACACTTATTTCTATATGACCTCACCAGTATTAGAAACAGTCTGACATTCTGGATTTTGCCATATAAATATCTCTCTTTGATTTGTTTTTAATGAAGTAAGCATCTTTGATATTTTTATTGGTCATTTCTACTCTCTTTTGTCAATGACTTTCTCATATTCTTGTCCCATTTTTCTGTTAGGTTTTTAAAAACTGATTTGTAGTAGTTCTGCATATATCCAGAATATATGCACAGACTTGTATATGTTGTAGAAAAAACTTGGGTATTAAGAAAATGATGACCAAAGTGAAATACACCAGTAATTTTACTATGAAGAGATAACGTTGTATATTTGCAGACTCTTCTTAAAAATACAGGAAAAATGTTTATATGTACCTGCTAAACTAAAATGAATTTCACCATTCTGCTCTCTTCACTAATTATATATATATATGTGTATATATGTATGTGTATATGTATGTATGTATATATATATGTATGTATATATATATATGTATGTTTCCAAGTCAAAATAAAAATTTACTCATTACTTCTAATGCTTATATTTAGTGAATTTTGATCGTTTCTAATCTTTTTACCATTATATACATTTGGCAGTGACCATGCTTATACATACATGTTTTAAAGCCCTTCCTTATGATAAATTCTAAAGAATGTGATTGATGAGTCAAAACATACTCCCTGTTTGGGAACTTTTTAGATATATACTGCTAAATTGCCTTTCAGAAAAATTTTATCAGCTTACCCTCTCTCATCAGCAGTGGTGGTAAGCTATAGTTGCTGTACAGTTGCTTGTGTGATTATGCCTAAATTGTTGGCAGAAGCAAGCTCTTTCTTAATCCTTTTGGAGATTAATATGATATTCTGTATTAATTATTGCCTAGACCAGTAGCTGCCTATCTTCTTGTCCTTCTTTCACTTTTATCCTTGCCTACTTCACTTTCGGCACAGCACCAAAAACAAAACTTTTGAACTTTTTTAAAAAATAAAAAGTTATTGAATGAAAGCATGTAGCATTGTAATGTATTCTCTTTTTTAAAATTTTTATTAGTACTGTACATGTTTACATGCAGTTTAGAATCATCTTGGGGAGTGGGTACATGTACATTCTGCAGCTTGTTTCTTTTATTAATCTCCTTCCCTTTTCCTCTCCCCCCCCTACTCTTAATTCCCCTATCACAGTTTTCATTCTTGTTATTATTAATCTTAGCTCATGTTATGGCATATAACGTTTACATTCATTGAGGTCATTAGGTTCCTGTACATGACACTCTACTTATTTCTCCTTCTCCTCACCCCTTGTCCTTGTTCCCTTGGGACCCTTTCCCTATTGCAAGAGATCCATCCCCTTGTATCTTTCTATTTTTTATTATTGTCTTTGTGTTTTGCCCTTGTTCAAATGAGAGATACCATATAATATTTAAGCTTGTATGTCTGATTTATTTCACACAGCATTATATTCCAGGTGCATCCATTTTCCTACAGATCTCTCAAATTTGTCATTCTCTATAACTGGAGAATGTTCCATTACATATAGATACCACATTTTCTTTTATCCAATTATCTGTTGATGGGCATACTGGCTGTTTGCAGGATTTAAGTATTATGAATTGTGCTACTACAAACATCAGTATGCATGTATTGTTGTAGTGTGATGTCTTAAAAGGGGGATAGCTGGATTGTATGGAATTTCTAATTTCAGTTCTTAAGAAATTTCCATACTGATTTCCACAATGGATGTACTAGTTTACATCCCCACCAACAATGAAGAAGGGTTCCTTTTTTACCATAGCCATGCCAGGATTTGTTATTGTTTGATTTCTTAATGATTGCCATTCTTCTGGAGTAAGATGAATTCTTAACATTGTTTTAATTTGCATTTCTCTAATGGCCAGAGATGTTGAAAACTTTTTCATATATTTGTTGACTGTATTTCTTCCTCTGTGAAGTATCTGTTCATTTCTCTTGCCCATTTATTGACTGGGTCTTTAATTTTAGGCGGTTTAATTTTTTTGAGTTTTTTATATATTCTAAATATTAGTCCTCTGAGGAGTGGCTGGCAAAATTTTTTTCCATTCTGTAGATTGTCTCTTTACTCTAGTAATTAATTTTTTGCTGTACAGAAGCTTTTAAATCTGATATAATCCAGTTTGCTGATTCTTGCTATCATTCCTGTGCAATTGAGGTTCTTTTTAGAAAATCCTTTCCTGCACCTATGTTTTCCATCTGTTTTACCTATTTTATCTTCCAGTAAGTTTAATGTTGCTGTTTTAATGTTTAAATCTTTGCTTCATTTTGATTTTAATTTAGTATATGGTGAGAGATAAGAGTCCAGTTTCAGTCTTCTGCAAACAGATAACCAGTTTTTCCAGCACCACTTGTCAAATTCTTTCCTCCAACATATGCTTTTGGCCTCTTTGTCAAAAGATCAAATAGTTGACTTGTGTGGGGATTTTTTTTATCCTTTATTCTGTTCCATCAATCCACATATTTGTTTTTGTTCCAGTACCATGTTTTTATCACTATTGATTTGTAATATAGCTTGAAGTCAGGAATTACAAGGCCTCTTGCTTTTCTCTTGTTGCCCAAAATTGCTTTTGCTATTCTGAGTCTCTTCTAGTTCCATATGAATTTTAGGACTATTTTCTAT
Organism: Heterocephalus glaber; assembly: GCF_053883595.1. Lineage (NCBI taxonomy): Eukaryota > Metazoa > Chordata > Mammalia > Rodentia > Bathyergidae > Heterocephalus > Heterocephalus glaber. The sequence goes on along the minus strand of NW_028258320.1, from coordinate 50,109,053 downwards.
AGTTCTGTAAAGTATGGTATTTTGATTGGCACTGCATCAAATCTGAAGAACAGTTTTGGGAGTGTGGCCGTTTTGACAATATTAGTTCTGCCTGTCCAGGAACAGGGGACATCCTTCCATTTTCTGATGTCCTCTTCAATCTTTCTCAGAGTATTGTAATTTTCTCTGTAGAGGTCTTTCACTTTCTTGGTTAGATTAATTCCTGGGTATTTCATTTTTCTTGAAGTTACTGTAAATGGTATTTTCATAATTTCCTTCTAGTCAAGTTTATTATTGGTGTACACAAATGCTAAAGATTTTTGTGTGTTGAATTTGTATCCTACTATGTTGCTGAAGTTGGTTATTCATTCCAAGAGTTTTTTTGCAGAGTTCTTTGGATCTTCTATGTAGAGTATCATATCATGTGCAAATAATTGTAATGCATTCTTAATGTAGTAGACAAGGTCTCTGTTGTTTTGGTTGCTTTTGTTTCATTTAAAATACTTTCTGTTAGTTGAATACAGCTTTAGAACTTCGAGTCTATTATTTCAGTCTTCCTATTTTTAACAGATTACTATGTAGTTGTGATAATTTAACTTTTTATTCTGTTTTTAAATCTAGTAAAATACATCATTTGGTCAAAAATAATGGCCTTTGATATTTCTACCAGATGAATTTTCATTATTGATATTCAGGCTGTATCGGGTATTTAAATAATAAAATAAGAATATAGTTTGAAGCTTGACCATTTTCTTTTTGTTTCTTTCAGAATTTCTGAGTTGGGCAAGAAATTCATATCCAATTTAAATTAATAATCATGGTTGTAAAGAGTTTGAATACTATTCTAATACTAATACTAATAGTAGCAGTCTCTCTTTTAAGAAAATAAAAACATTTCAGAGCTGGATGTGGTGGCTAATAATCTCAGCTACTCTGGAAGCTACGGAAGGAGAATCCCAAGTTCAAAGCCAGCCTGGGCAATTTAGCAACCTTCTGTATCAAAATTTTAAAAAATAAATGATAAAAAGGGCTAGGGCTCAGCTCAGTGGTAGAGCATCCCTGGGTTCAATCCCTAGTATTGCAAAATAATAATAAAATTAAAGAATCCAATTCTTTTATCTGCAACTTTGTTGAATTTACTATCACTAGTAACTTTTTGGGTTAATTTTGTTAGATTTCTGAGTTACATAGTTATGCCAAAATAAATCTTGGGCTGGTGATTTAGCTCATCAGTGCTGCACCTGCCTCACAAGCTCAAGGTCCTGAGTTTGATCCCTGGTACCAAGAAAAAAGAAAAACAGTCTTGATTTTTCTCCTCTACAGCCTAGTAATTTTCCAGTTCCCAAGTAATCCTGTTTTAATTCTTCACATAGCATTCATAATTATTTGGAATTCTCTTTTTCATTTACTTGCTTTTTTATATTATCTCTTTTTTTTTTTGGTACCAGGGATTGAACTCAGGTCCTTGTGCTTGTGCAGCAGGCGGTGAAACCACTGAGCTAAATCCCCGGCCCCTATATTATCTCTTTTTAAAATTTTTAATTCCATGAGTGCAATCCTGCTTTTTTCACTATTGTATCCACAATGCCTAGAACAGTAGTTAGCATAGAGAAGGTACCTGAAAATATTCGTTTATTAAATGAGCATTTTCTGTAGCACTCAGTATTTTAAATTTTCCTTTGCCTACATTTGTACCTACCTTTTTCTTTTTGAAAACTACTCTGACAAATTAGCATGGTGAAAATAGTCATCCTTGATATTTTTTCCAATATTATTTAATGGAGTAACTAAATATATGCTTATAACTCAGGGGTCAGTTTCAACAGGTATTTTCATTTTATCAGCACCCCCTTTTCCACTCACTGTGTGTGTTTGCGCTATTTTGGCCATTGCTTTTGGGTAGGTTTTCTTTTTCTTAAATCTCTTATGATGCACCTTGCTCATAGTGTCTGTGATAGCAGGTGTTTATACTTTCACGTTTGATATGTGAAATATATATGTCAGGTTTCTCAAGATTAACAATCATGTGGTATGTTCTTCCACCTCATAAAGCAAAATAAGAATCTTCAAAGTTAGTCCTATTTTATGATGCTTTTTATAAGACTAAAACATAGCCAGTCTCTGAATTAAATGCAGTGTGACAGTGCTTCCTTCTGAGACATAGCATAGCACTCTGTATTGGAAATCATCTGTATGTCTGTTGATCACATAGTTAAATTTGTCATTTCAAAAATCCTGGCTCAGAATTTTTGTCTTCTAGATATCTCCACTGAATTGTACTTATGGCCTCACATGCTTTTTTAGCCTCTGATGAGGTCTTTGTATAGCCCCCAGCTTCATATCCTATTCCACTGTAATCCCTACCATTAGTTGACTGTCGCCTCAAAAATGACCTGCAGATTTGACCGTTATCTTTCATATAGGAAATGCCACATTGCTTAAAAGTTTTTAATGCCTTCTTTTAAGGTCCTTGTGCTTAAAGGCTATGTTACTTAAATTTAGCCAGTTTTTATTGGAAAATTAAATCATCAGAGCAGCAAAGTGTTTCTGTGTATGTGTTCGCAGTGTAGGTGGGGAATGCAGCACGTTTAATTAGTAAAATGAGAAGCTTTTGAGAGATGAAATCTTTGGGGTAGGAAAGTCAACCTTCAAAAAATAGCACTTTCCAAGTAGATAACCTTAACTATTAGTTAAAGTACACTGACTAAAGAAACAAAATATCTAGTAAAGAATGTCCACAGTGACATGTGGACTGTTATAAGTGAGATTCCAGGAGGAAAGAATTCAAGCTCTGAATTGTTATTTAATATCTTTCAGACATTTGACTATTTGTAGCTTGTACTGAGCGAGTGCAGTTTTAGGAAGTGATAAATTAATTTGCTTACTAGTTACTGTATTAAATTGTATATGCTGACCTGGGTTTTTTGTTTTAGGGGAACTTTTCCCTAAGGGAATTTATTTCCTTAAAAGTACAGTAGTTCTCCCATGGTCAGACATTTTTTAAGGAAACACATAGCTTACCTTTGATTCTTGGTGTGATAGCATGAAAAGTAGATTTCCTAGTGTGATTCTTACATACAGTTGTATTGTATTTGTTGTTTCATTAGTATGATTTGGGGAACTCTTTTTGTAGAAGATTTAGTTTGAAGACTTATTTTTCCATATATTTAAGGTCTATTACTTTTTTTATTTAGGCCGTACGTGTTACAAAACCTAAAATCCCAGAAGCCATAAGAAGAAATTTTGAGTTAATGTGAGTAACATACATCGAACCCTAATATTTCTGTTTAGAGTTGTCTGTATATTAATATACCAGTGTAGAGGAAACATGTGAGATAAAATACTCTGCGGTTGATGAAATATCATCTGTACTTCTGTTTTAGTGATAATATCTTCATTCTTTAGTCTCACCATACTCTTTTTTTTTTTTATTTATTTTTTTGGTACCGGGGATCAAACTCGGGCCCTTGCACTTGTTCAGCAGGCAGCAAAACCACTGAGCTAAATCCTCGGCAGTCCCACTATACTCTTACTGGTTTTCTCTTTATATATGATCATTACAGGAGCACTTTCAATGGCTAAAGAGCAGTTTGCTATAGGACTCTTGCTGGACCCCTTAGGACAGTGATGGCGAACCTTTTAGAGCTTTCAATGATACAGACAGCCCATTGTAACATGCATGCCGTAGATATGCCACCACTGCATTAGGAGCTATAATCTGTACGTAAATAGTACCTTGTACTCAATAGAGGAGGGAAAGAGTCCTAGCTATTAAGATTGAAGAGAATGTCCATATTTTGTTAGTTATTGTAATGGTAAGAATAGACAGTTGGTAAAAGTTTGGTTTATTCAAGTATATTAGTCCTGGATCTTTATAATTTGCTTCTAGAAATGTGTGACTTGAATTGACTTCTGTAGTCTTTTTCTTTCATGTGTCCAGGCCTGGCTGAGAATGAGAAGTTACTTGCTCAATATGAAATTAATTTATGTTTTAGAGGTCCCCTTTTAGGGAAGTACTTACTGCAAGCACCTGAAATGGCATTATTCTCATATGCTGGGTACTAAAAAGAAGATTGGGGGTTATGAAATATTGGAAAAGAATAACTTTGCAAAAGCCAAGGATACAGTAGATGTATAAATAACAGAGAGTCCAAGGAGTAGTAACACTGCTTTATGGGGTGATCTACTTGAGTCTTTTTTGTTCCCAAGTCTGTATATTCTATCACACAGAGCTTTATTTTCTCTTTTTCGTTGTAGAAGAAAAACTCCTTTTTTAGGACTATAAAGCATAGAGGACTAAGCTGGGTAAATCATGGGTCTGGAATCATTATAGAAAAGCTCAGCATGTCTTGAGCTTTAAATATGATTGCTTCTGTTGATGGAAAGATGAATGTGGCAGGCCTTCCTCCCTCCCTTCTTTCCTTCCTATTTTTAATGTCAGGGATTGAACCCAGAGCCTCATGCATGCTAAGCATCCACTCTACCAGTTAGCTATACTCCTGGCCATGGATACTGTGTTTTCTGCCCTCAAATGACACATACATAGTATTCAAAATATCATTTCATGTCTTTATCAGTGTTGGCAGGAGGAAGAGATATGAAAGGAAATGTCTGGGGGAAACTGGTAGAATTACTTCTGAGATAATTCTTGATCTGTCTTAATTTCATAGACTTTTGGAATTCCAAAATTAAAAGCTACTTGGAAATTATCCGCTCTAGCTTTTTACCTAACTAGTAATCATTTTTAATACCATTTCTGCCATGTGGTCACGCAGTGGTAGGCACTTGTAGATGGCCAGCATTTCCACTATTTGAAGCTCAAATTCTTAGAAAAAGTTTTCTTTCATGCACCCCCAATACTTCTAATAACTACCACCTAGTTATGTTTTTTGTACAGCAAATAGAGCCACTACACCTGGGTATCAGCCTGAGGAGGGCAGGAGTTGAAATCCAACTCCATTCTGCTTGCCTAAGGGACTGCATCTACCCAGAGACTGGTGCCTTTTTCTGATTAGTTGTGAGGCTACATGGGCTAGCAGGAGGCCTAACAGCAAGGGAAGCCTTTATGTACTTCCTGCCAGATTGCAGGCCTTTACATGATATAATTAGAAGGAAAAAAATCAGGCTAAAGTTCTGATGTACTAAATTTTTAATCTCTAGGTGACTTTGGACAAATCGTTTATTCTTTCAGCCTCATTCATTATAAGTAAAGTAATACTTCCTGTACCTACCCTAATTAATCCAAATGTTCTCACTTTAAAAAAAGTTCTCTGGCCCACTGTAAGGTCAAAATTGCTGGCTATGACTGCACAGAAGAAAATCATTTCTATGGTTGGGGCTGTAGTTCAGTAGTAGAGGACTCGCCTAACATACACAAGGCCCTGGCTTCATCCTGAAAGGAGTCTGGGGCACTTCTAATTTTTATAATGTTTTGTTTCACAGGGAGGCTGAGAAGACTAAACTTCTTATAGCTGCACAGAAACAAAAGGTTGTGGAGAAAGAAGCTGAGACAGAGAGGAAAAAGGCTGTTATAGGTACTTGGACTTATTTCTGAAATGAGTGTCTCTCTAAATATGTATGCTGTGAATTTCTCCTGTTCTTTGTCAGTCTCATTCATGTTAGATATTGACAGAACTCAAATGAGATTGCATCATATGTTGTAGAGAATTCTGGAAACTTCATTGTACATTCAGATATTCTAAAGCCTTTAAAAGTAGATGATGAAGCCAGTACTTAATGAAATGCCTTGGCTTTTCAACATGTCTTTGTCAAAAGCAGGGAGAATGAATAGGGTTAATGAGAAACTTTAGTCCCTTGGAATAAGATTTTCCTTTATACAGATTTAGAATATGAAAATTTAGAGGTGGGGCAAAGCTCAAGATTCAAGTATGTGTTCTTGCAATTGACAAGCACCTAGTTTTATCTGGATAGATTTTGTCATCTGTGAAAGTATGGTGGGACTGCTTATTTTGAATCAACACTCTGGGATACTGTATATATTACACTGCTATTTTCAGTCCTAAATTGAATTTGAGATACATTTAATTTAAGATACATTTCTGTGCGCCATTCATCCCCTCCACCCTTCCCTATTTACATAGGGCACACAGGTAATGGGGAAAAAATAAGAACCAAGATACGTCATGTACAGGTACAAGCACCCAGTGATAAATGTGAACATATTGTATACCTAAAATGTACCAATAAAAGAATTTAAGCAAAAAAAAAAAAAAAAAGATACATTTCCGTTTGAATCCTCCTTTGTACCTTTTCCTGGTCTTACTTCTTGACCTTTCTTCTCAAGTTGATAGGTATCCTTTTTGTCCATACTTTTATACTTTTACTGTAAGTATACAACAACAGTTTATAGAGAACTATTTTACCTATTTAAAACTACAAAAATGATATCAAACTACCTTTCATTTTATACCTGGCAACCCCCCGCCCTTTTACTGACCATTGAGTTTTTTTTATATTGATGCATGTACCTCTAGTTCATATTCAACAGCTGTACACTTTCATTCAATGGACTACTCTTAGTTTATTCTGATGAATTACTGGTGAAGAGTTAAGTAGTTTCTAGTTTGTCCTTACTACAAACACTGCTGCAGTATTTTCATTTCTCCTTGCATCCAAGTGCAAGAGTTTTCCTAGAGCAGAATTATTCAGCATGTGATGTGGTATGGTGCCCTATGACTAGTTTGGTGTTTGGTTTGTTTTTTTTTCTTTTCTTGAGCCACATTGAGAGTTAGATGAGTATGGGTATTAACAGTGAATGTTGCTGGGCGTGGTGGCGCATGCCTGTAATCCCAGCACTCAGGAGGCTGAGGCAGGAGGATCACTGAGTTCAAGGCCAGCCTAGGCTACATAGCGAGTTCAGGGCCAGCCTGAACTACAAAGTGGGGAGAGACCCTGCCTCAAAAAAAACAGTGAACATGGAAGTTCTTACAGCATTTTAACACCTTTGGAAGATGGGGATTGAGACAGGGTCTCACCATGCAGTCCACACTGGCCTTGAACATGCTGTGTAGGTTGACGTTGAACTCATGATTGTCCTGCCTCAGCTTCCACGTGCTGAGATTACAAGGCATATACCACCACTCCTAACTCAACACTAATTTTTATACGTTGAATCTGATAACCAAAAAGTTGGAGCTTATCTTTTTATATTTTTCATTTCTTTTCTAGTAATTCATCTTTAGTATAGTTTATTTGTTCCTAACAGATTGAAATTCAAGGGAAAAAAAGTGCTTTCCCATAGGTAGTTTGAGAAAGCACTGCTCTGGAAGACATACTTTGAAATATAATTGCTGGGTCTTAGAGTATGTGTATCATCAATTTTAACACACTGCCAAATTGCTCTCTAAGGTGACTCGATAAGACGTTTGAGTTACCTTTGTGCACATCCTCCTGAACCCTTGGAGTCATCAGACTTAAACTATACCAGTTCAGTGGTGGACATGGAATCACATAATTTTAATTTGAATTCCCCTGATTAATACTAAACTTGAATCTTGTTTATTGGTTATTCAGGTTTCCTTTTTTTCTATATGAACTGCCTTTTAATATCCTTAGCCTGTTATTTGATTGATTTTTTTAAAATTAATTAAGTTTATTGGTACATTTTAGATATCCATAATGATCACATTCATCCTAGGGAATTTGAACCTGTATGTGATGTATCTTGATTCTTTTTTTTTTTCCCCCATTCCCCACCCCTCTCTTTAAACCCCCTTCCCCTCCTTATTTACAAAAGCTTTGTTTTCATTTTTGATTGTTTTTTTTGTTTTGGGGGGGGTACCAGGGATTGAACTGGGGACCTTGTACTTGGCAAGGCAGGAGGCAGCACCACTGAGCTAAATCCCCAGCCCTTGAATGATGTTTTGAACTGGTTTATAGGAGTTCTTTTTAATCTCTTGAGCTCAAAACTGTTCCCAAATTTATGCATTAGAAGTATCTTCTCTCAATTTTGAACTCTTGGATGTTCAACTTATGTATTTTTTAAGTGGTCAAATTCATCAGTCTTTTCCTTCATGATTTGTGCCTTTCCTATCTTACAAATTATTTCCCTACCCCAATAAAAATTTTATTCTAAAAGTTTTAACTTCCCAGATTTTGTATGTAGGGCTTTTATCCAATATGTAGAATTTATTTTAGTGTATAATGTGATGTACCAATTCAGTTTTATTTTTTTCCAAATGGCAAACCAATTGTCTTAGACTATTGGATGGTTCATTATTTCCTCTACTTATTTCTAATGCTTTGTATGTCATATAACAAGATAACATTTAATTTGTCTGTTGTTAGGACCTCTGCTTTATTTCAGTTTTTTATTTAAACTTTCCTGGTATTACCTTGTTTTAATTACTGTACCTTTTATGTTGTCTTACTATCTGGGAGAGTGAGTATTGTCTTAGCTGTTTCTCCTGTTAACTACTCGTAAAATTGTAGTGCATTATTTTAAGTCCTTTATTCATCCATATAAATTTAAGAACCAGCTCAAGTTCTATAAAATACTGTGTTGGGATTTTTATTTAAATTTCATGTATGTGTACATCAGTTTGTAGAGAATTGCAATATTTGATTCTGAGTCTAGTTACATTTTTTCATTTATAAGAAATGTCTTTCAAAAAAGTCCTAAGTTGTTTGCTTGTTTTTGTTTTGTTTGGTTTTTTGGTACCAGGGATCAAACTCAGGTCCTTGCACTTGCAAGGCAGGTGGTGGAACAACTGAACTAAATCCCTGGCCCTAAAAAAGTCATAAGTTTCTTAAAATTGTTGCAGATTTGTTAGAGATTTAGTCCTAGTATCCTTTAAAGTTTTTGTTGTTATAAATAGGCTGTATTTAAAGGCACATTTTCTTTTTTGTTCCCCACATTTTCTAATTGATTGTTGCTTTTGTATACATAAACTGTTGATTTTTTATTTAGTAGTCTTGCTGAAAATGCTATTGTTCTAATAGTCTTGGATTTTCCATGTGTGCAATCATAATGTCCTCATATAAAGACAATTCTATTTCTTTCATTATGTTTTCACACTTTTTATTTATTCTTACTGCTTACCTGTGCGCCCTTCACCCCATCCACCCTTCCCTGTTTACATAGATTTCATTTCCATTTTTTTTTCTTTTCTCATAGTTTTTCTTTTACCTCTTTTCCTTTCCCCTTCCCCTCCTTTCACTCTCCATTATAATTTTTTATCTTTGACTCATGAATTATGAAAAGTATATTTTTCAGTTTCTAGTTTGATGGGTTTTGATGGCCTGGCTTCTATTGTTAATGTCCAAAATCAAATGTCAGAAAATAAGATATATTGTATTTATTCTTAAGTGTTTACTGGAATTTGCTTTGAGCCTTACCTACACATGGTCCTTTTGTAAATGTTCTGTGTATGCTTAAAAGACTGAATATATATCCTCTATTTATTGGATGCATGTTCCTATGTATATATAGATCCATTAGGTCAGGCTTGTGAATTGTGTTCAATCTTCTCTATTCTTCTAATTTTGTCTTTTTGAGCTATCAGTTACTCAGAAAAGTGTGTGTTAAGATTTCCCACTATGCCTGTTTATTTGTTGAGTTGTACTTTTTTTCTTTCTGAATTTTGGACATGTATCAGTACGAGCAGTCAGGTTCAGAATTGTTACATCTTCCTGGAGAATTGCTTCTATTTTATAATAATACTCTTTATCCCTAAACATATTTTTTTGGCCTAAGCTCTGTTTTTTCTGATGATAATAAAGCTATGCCAGATTTCTCTTGGGTTTTTTCCTTGGTGTATCTTCCCATCCTTTTACTTTGAACTTTTCTATGTCATTATGTTTTAGGTGTGTCTCTTGTAAACAGTATATAGCTGGATTTTGTTATCTTATCCAATGTGAGAATCTGTCTTTTAACTGGTGAGTTTTAGTCTTTTTATATTTATTGTGGTTGCTGCTATATTTGGATTTGTTTGTATCATTCAGTTATGTGCTATGTACCATACTAGTTTTCCTCTGCTTTTTCCTCCTTCATTTTGGATCAGTATTAAGTGATTGAGTTTTTATTCTTTCCTGCCTTTTACTTGACTGGAAGTTTTACATTCTATATCATATCTGTAATGTGTAACTAGTCATCAACTGTGGTATGTTAACAAGTGTACCTGATTTGACAAAGTCTAAAGTTAATCATTATGTCTGTTTTCTTGAGCAATACTTTGGAATGCTTAAACTCTTACCACTATTCTCCAATCTTACATAGTATCATTGCTTTTATGTTAGTTTCATGTTGCTTGTATCCTCCCATTGATTATTGTCGTCATCATTGATTCTTACAGTAAATATGTATACTTTGATTTATGAGAGTTGAGTAATTTTTTTTCCTCTGCATTACCCCTGGCAATTCCTTTTTTACCCCTGCTAGGTTGGTTCGTTTGTTTGCTTCCTTTCTTTCAGTCAGAACTAAGGAATGGAAAACTTCTTCAGTCTTCCTTGGTCTAAAAATGCTTTTATTTCATTCTTGAATGGTAATTCAACACCAAACATCACTCTGGTAATGTTATTCTATTTTTGTTTGGCCTCTTGTACCTGTTTACAAGTTGCTAGCAGTCTCATTGTTACTTTTAAGTAATCAGTCTCTCTTCTCTTTTGCTTTGAAGACTTTTTTTGTAGTATTCTCCCGTTTCACCAGTAATGCATTATATCTAAGGAGAGAAAAACTTACTGAACTGTTGGATAGAGTTCTTCAGTCTCACTTTCACTTCAGCTGCAACCTGCAGAAGTCTTGGTTTTATGTAGGAGTCTTAGTTCTAACATTGCAAGGCTTGATTTCCTGCCCCTGCCTGTACTATTATCTAAGTCCAATTTCCTTTCTTGTGTAATACCATCCCCAGGGCAGCCAGATCTAGGCTCTCGGTTCTTCCTTTGCTTACGTCACTTGAGGATTTCTCTTATGAACCCAGCCATGCATTAAAAATCATATTTGTTATATTTTATCTAGCATTTTAAAGTGTTAGCTGAAGGGTTTTCTCATTAGCCTACCATTTTTGTAGAACTAGAAGTTTGATCAAAGCATTCATTGGTTTATTCCCACATGACAAAAGCAGAACTATTTAAAAATTTTCTCTCCATTGTGTACTTCCCTCTGGGGCCAGAGATAAAATATAGTCTTCTCTTGGTATCTGTGGATATTAGTTTCAGGACTACTGAAACACACATACACCCTGTCAGGGCCCATGCTAAAATCTGTAGATGTTCAAGTCTCCTGCATAAAATAGCATATGACTTTATGACTTCCATATGACCTATAATACCTATTACAATGTAAATGCTATGTAAATTATTGTTATACTATATCATTTAGGGAATAATAAGAAAATTCTGTACTTATTTAGTACGAACAGTTTTCTGAATATTTCTAGGTGCAGTTGGTTGATTTTACAGATGAGAAAACTGTGAATACAGAGGGCAGTTATATTCATCCTCCTTGGCTAAACAGGAGAATTGAGACTGTTTTTTTAAGAATAGCACTGATTGATTTTACAGTATAATTAGAATTTTTTCTTCCCTGGTCCTGAGTCCTTTGGCTCAGCTAGAAATGTACTGAAGCAGCTCAATTTCTCCTCTGGTGCACATTCTTCCATATAACTTTTAATCATCTCAAGGTTATCTTTAATACCTAATGTGTTCACTCCCATCACCTGTTTTCACCTTCTTGATGAATTACCCTGCTTTTCATTTAACCTTCTATAGCAGTCACAGTATTCCTCCTCTGATAGTCTTTTCCTCATGTCATGGTGGTAATTTGAAGTAGACCCTGAGTACATTAAAACTTAACCTCCTAGTCTGTCACTCAAGATAGAGGTCTTCTAGCCCTCTTTCTTATCTTATTTGCTGTTGTCATCTGGCTCCGTTATCTCCTCTTCATTGTGACTTGGTCATTCATACCTCCTTTTATTTATGTTTTCTGGCGTGCCCTCCTAGGTCACGTCCATTATTTCCTAATAAAATTCCTTCTAGGTTTTCCTTTGTTTAACTTACCTCATTTATTCCTTCTTTCTCCTGGCACATTATGTAATTGTCTTCTGTTACTATACATTTATGTTGCTGTTTTTGTTCTGTAGTACTTTCATAAAGTATTGTTTTCCCCTCATTGGCTTGTATAGTCACATGACAGACTGCAACTATTAGTCTATTGTACTTTTCTCACAAAACTTACACTGTCAAAATAAAACAGTGAAATAGGAAATAAATTCCTTTATTTCTTTCAGTTGTTTGGAACTTACGGAAATAATTATCCATAAGTCTTTATGTAATTAAGTGTTAAACCGTGTGCTACTGGTTCAGAGTGCCTCAGGAACTAGAAAAATGTTTTTGAGTGTATCTTTTGTTTTATAATTATAGAAGCAGAGAAGATTGCACAAGTGGCCAAAATTCGGTTTCAGCAGAAGGTGATGGAGAAAGAAACTGAAAAGCACATTTCTGAAATTGAAGGTACATTTTGGAGAGTGAGGGTCTGACTATCCTGAATGTCTGTCTGTTTTGGAGACCAGCTCTTGATTTTCTTGGGTGGGGAGTAATCAAGTGTTCTGGTCTGGAGGAAGTAGCTAGCCTGAAATTCTGGACAATATTTCTTTTAAAGCTATTACATCTCTAATTCCTGCTTTGGTTTTTGACCCTGTTAGCTCATCTTTTCATTTTTTTTCCTTAAATTGGGGCTTATTAGCTATTATTTTATTCTCAGATAAAATATGAGAATTATTCATAATCATTTGTACTGAACGTACAAAAGAATAAACCCCAGTACCCAGCAGTTTCTTTTTTACCTGTCAATCATAACCAATTAGCTGGGGGCAAAAAAGCCCCAGTTTTCAAGGAGAATCTCAAAACTCCTTGAGTCCCATAGTGATGAAGCAAGAAACAGTGAGGACCCCAGAACAGTTAACTCTTAACATAAGCAAAAAGCAGCTTTTACTGTTGCCAGCGGCTCAGCAAGTGACTCCTGTCAGTCTCAAGAGCCCCAAATAGAAATTTGCACTTATATACCTCTTTTTACATATATGAGGCTTAATTCCATTGGAGTTTCCCTGGGAATATAGCAAGTAGGATTTACACAAAGCAGAGCAGCGGAGAGTGGGAGAGCAAAGAGTTCTGGCAGGACTTTCTGAGTCTGTTACACTTCTTTGGTGACAGATTACAGAAGTTGTCATGGCTACTCAGGTACATTCTACAAAGAGCATAGTTACCTAGTTAACCCATAGTTGCCTAATAAGACAGTTAACCCATTGTTGCCCAAGTCCATGTGGAGGGGTGGGCTCCTTTTTCATTTACCCCTTTGAGGCTCTGATTGAAGAGCTTCATTTTTTATATCAACTTTTATTATTTATATCATTTTATTAATTTATATGATTATTTAATCTTTTATGGATTGATTATCTTTTAACTCATAAGACCCTAGAGACTGTTTTTGATCTATAGTAGTTATTGTCATGGAAGTCTCTTGATACAGATTAGTGCCCCCCAGGTCATAACCTCTCATTTATCTGTAGTCCAAGGTTTTGTCCTCCCATTTTGGGTCCTGGGGGTCTATGATGTTGATAATAACTGGATTACATGTCCCAAGCCCACAAGAGGTCCAGGGATCTTTGTTTCTCTAAAGGAGATCCCCTCTGTCAGGTGGCCTGTTTTATACAAGACCTATTTTATAGGGGCAACTATTGGTTGGTGGATCTCTATATCAATCCCATGGGTTATTTTTCCAGACACACGTACACTTGTCATTATTATTATTTTTTTCCCCCAGTTTATGCCCCTGCATGATGTGTAGGGAAACTGGATCACCCCATACTTAGGGGGGAACATTTGATTAGCTTTAAAGGCAGAATTGATAATTGTACAAGCATCAAAAAATAAAATCATTAGTTCCCCGGGCCTTAATTTTGTGGTTTTGTTTAACAAGAGTCCGGGGCCGGGGATTTAGCTCAGTGGTTTCACCGCCTGCTGCGAGGACCAGAGTTCGATCCCCAGTACCAAAAAAAACCCAAAAAAACCAAAAACCAAAAGAGTCCTAATTTGTTCTGGTTCGAGACACAGTCAGGATTTCAAACTCCCAAGTGGTTCCTGTTTTTGGGTTAAAGCAACTGGGTGGGTACCATCCTTAGGCTTTTATGTAGTCAAGTTAGTGACGCAGATTTCTGTGATCTCTCCTTTACAATCATAGTAAGTGTGAAAAAATAAAACTCTCATAACAGAAGTTCCTGTCCAGGTGACATGCAGGCAGGTGTCACAGTTTTGGTTGCCCCTGTGGGAATTACTTCCTCAAGTGTCGCTTCTGGAGTGGAGGAGATGAGACCCCCTAATAAAAACAACCAATACCGGTAACACAACTTACCCACAAAAGGAAGGTGATGGTTAACAGACAACTCTCGCCCCAGTTTTAGTCAGCTGGGGCAGTCTCAGCAAAGGGCTATAGCAAAAAGCAGGGAAGAAATCCTAAAACAGCTAAAAGCAAGGGATAACAGTTCATCACAGGTAGGAACAAAGGTATGTAGTCCTATCCTTAGCGGCATCCTCAGGCTTCGGTGCTGTGTGGAGACTAGTCAGTCCCCGGAGTGACTAGAGTAGGGTTGATGTCTTCCGCTGACTTTGGCATGGTTCCCCTCTGAGTCAAGATGATCTTGGTGTTGCATCCTTTTTTACCCAACTACGTGGATCCCCACATGGATCCACGTGGGGACTCCTTTTACTCAGACTGTCATGGGGTGGTCAAAATGACTGTTAGTAAACCTTTTTATTTGGGGTTAAGGCTGTCTTGTCACCAGTCTTGGAGAGAAGGGGTACAGTGGACTAGAAATGCTAACAGGGCCCTTTTTCAGGCTCAAGAAGCTGTCTTTTAGGAGACCTTTTCTAGCTCAATCAGTTGTCTTTTTAAAGTAGCTTTTCCTAATGTCCCTATGGGGTGTGCTAGTTATCTCAAGACAGGGAGTGGCCTGGCAAACAGCTTATGGGGTAAATAGCCTGTTTTCTTGTGGGGAGTGCAACATGTGTGGAGAAGCACAATGAGTAAGGCCTGGACTGAGGTGAGCCAAGCCTCTTGGCAAAGTTTTCTTAACCCCACTTTTAGGGTTCTGTTCATCCCCTATTTTCCCTGAGCTCTGGGGCCTATAGGCTAAATGTAAATTCCAGTTAATCCCCAATGCCTCTGCCACCCCTTGGACCACTGTCGTCATAAAAGCAGCACCCTTGTCTGATCCTATGTTCAGTGGACACCCATAGTGGGGGATGATTTTTTTGTAGCAATTTCTGTGTCACTTCTTGGGCTTTTTCTGTCCAACTAGGGAAAGCCTCTACCCAGTTGGAGTTAAGTACAGACCATAATTAAAAGGTAACCAAATCCTACGTACTTGGTCAGTTCTGTGAAGTTGACCTGGATATCTTCAAAAGGCACTGCCCCTACCCTCTGGACCCTTGCTCGGACACCTGGTGTTGTCTTTTGGATTGTGTTGAGCACAAGTCACACAACTGCTGGACAGTTTGTTTGGTCAGGGCCATCAATCGTGGGATGTAAAAGTAGCGGCTGAGCGGAGCCTCTAATTTTTTTTTTTTCCTAGGTGGGTAGTGGTCGGGACTTCACAGCTTTTTCTAGAGTCACAACTGCGTAGCCAGTCCTCTGTTTCCCAGTCTCATCTATGTGGCTACTCCGTCCACAGAGAACTTCAATTCAGGCCGTTGGAGAGGTTGGTCTCGCAGATCTGGCTGACTGAAGTAAATTTGTTCTATGGCCTCCTCACAATTGTGTATGGGCCCTTCTAGCTGGGGAGGGAGGGTAGCTGAGTTTAGATTGTTAGAGGCTTCTACCCTGATTCCAAGGTTTTCACATAGCAAACTTTGGTATTGGGTCCAACACAGATTGGTGAGTCAGTGGTATTCTTTAACATTCATAAGGGTGACTACAACGTGTGGGTCTTGCACTCTTAGGTCTTGGCCTAGAGCCAATTTGTCAGCCTCTTTGGTCCAAAGAGCCATTGTGGCCAAAGCCCTGAGGCAAGGAGGTTACCCTTGTGTAACTATGTCTAGTTGTTTGGACAAATAGGCCATCAGTCTTTTCCAGGAACCAAGGGTCTGGACTAACACCCCCATTACAACCTTTTTTCACTCAGTCACGTACAGAGTGAAAGGCTTACTCAGATCAGGGAGGCCCAAAGCTGGTACGTCCTGGATCTCTTCCTTCAGGGTCTTGAAAACAAACTGTTGTTCTTTTTCCCAGGTCAGGGGATCTTTTTCTCCCCTCTTTGTGGCTTTATAGAGGGCTAGGATGGTGCAGTTGGGAATCCATATCTTATAAAAGCCTGATGTTCTCAAGAACTCTTGAAATTGTCTTTTGTTCACATCCAGGGCCAATTTTGGATTGAGTCCAAATCCCCCTTGAGGGTCATCTGAATTGGCCAGTTTTGGAGCCTCTTGTTTTTCCCCGGGGACAGGAGAAGAAGGAGGTGGCAGTTCAAAGCACATTTTCCTGTCCATAAAATAATTTTGGCCCTTAACTTGGTCAACAAATCCCTCCCTAACAGGCGAGTTGGACAGTCAGGGATGTACAAGAACCACCTTGTGGCCCCCTATTTTGCAAATCTGAGGCTAGCAAAAGGCTTATGCCTTAGTTTGTCCTGTGGCCCCCTTGATGTCAGTTGTCTTACCACTGAGAGGCCCAGTGGGGAATATCACAATGGCATGGTTTGTTCCCCTGTCAATTAGGTCTGGAGAGTTTCAGTCCAATGAGGCCTTGTGGAAGAAGTGGGGGACATAGTAGGCATGGGGTATTTGGAGCCAAATCAGGTCAGACTGAATACATGGTAGAGTCAAAATGGAGGTGGGGAGGGGCCGGCCTCTGAGGCTGCAGCCGATAAGGGGCTGTCCCAGAACTGAAGAGCCTGACTCTGGAAGTGCTGAGGGTCCTAGAGGTGGAGCTAGAATCTGTTGCCTGAAATGGGGAGGTTAGTCCAGTAGTGGGAGGCTTAATACATGTAAGGCCGAATCATCTAGAGCGCCCTAAAAAATGGATGGAGTTTTGACAGGTCTTTGCCTGTTTGGATGGACCCTTGTGGCAGCCAGAACTCGGGAAAGGGGTTGCCTCAGCCAAGGGGGTGGACAAAGGACTAGCTGTAATATTAAGTCCACATAAGGAAATTGATCTGGGTGTTTGGGGCTTTCTGTTGTAACCTGATAACCTGTCACATTTTTTTGACTAAGGTTTTTTTGTTAACTGAGGCTTGTGGGGGCCATCCAACCTGAAAGGAAGACCATTTTATCTCATAAAGCATTTTGAGTTTCCCTCGAGTAAGTTTCTGACCATAATCTCCAGTAAATCCCTTTTTAATGTGTTGGGTTTTTTTTTCAGTCATGATCACTAGAGTATTTTTACTATGGTTCCCTCCCATAGTTTTTCCTCCCACAGAAATGGACAGGAACAAGACACCGATCACTTCATCCATCACTGGCCAGTCTCCTCTCAGAAATATTTCAGGCCCCTCTTAGCATTGACAGTCCAGTGATCCTGGCTGTCACTATAGTGTTCCCCTAAGCCATATAAGGTGGCCCTGGACCCGTGGTTTGGGACTCTATACTCACTTTGGCCAGCCCTGTGCACCCCCACCAGTGTCAGGAATGCAATGTCTGTCTCATTTACATACAAGCACTCACAGATTCAACCAAACAAATACTCCCTTCCACCAATAGCAGTGGCCAAACCTGCCTCTGGCAGCCTGCTGTCCCGTTTCACTGCAGTCCCGCAGCTGGTCAGGGAACACAAAAGGTTATCAAACCTCTTTTTTGGAGACTCCTCCTTGGGTCTCTTCTTCAGAATAGGGCTCACAATGCTACTGTGATTCAGACATCTGTCAAATGCCATTTGGTCCTCTCCATGTGAGCCCTCAGCCAGCTGGGGTGTCTTGGCCAGTCCTATGGGGAGACTCCAACACAACAGGTGTGCGCTCAGTAGGAGCTCATCGTCCAGCCAGCCAAGCTCCCCTGCTCTACCCGTGGGGGAGGTAATGAGCCACGAGTGACTGCCTTGCCCCCGTGCTTCACAGCCAGCTCACCAGATGAAGCAGAAAACAGTGAGGACCTCAGAACAGATAGCTCTTTAACACAAAGATAGGAGCAAAAAGGGTGTTTTACTGTTGCCAGCGGCTCAGCAAGTGACTCCTGTCAGTCTCAAGAGCCCCAAATAGAAGTTTGCACTTTCTTATATACCTCTTTTTACATACGAGGCTTAATTCCATTGGAGTTTCCCTGGGAATACAGCAAGTAGGATTTACACAAAGCAAAGCAGCAGAGAAGGGGAGACCAAAGAGTTCTGGCAGGACTTTCTGAGTCTGTTACATTTCTTTGGTGACACATTACAGAAGTTGTCATGGCTACTCACGTACATTCTACAAAGAGCATAGTTACCTAGTTAACCCACAGTTGCCTAATAAGACAGTTAACCATTGTTGCCCAATTTCATATGGAGGGCTGGGCTTCTCTCTCAGTGACATGTTGATGTTCTAAGCCCAGTCTTGACATTTTTTTGCTCATACACAGCTACTTTCTATCTTTCTGGGTTAACTGATTATGGGTCAAATTTGGTGAATGTGGGGACAATGAGATAAGTAGAAGAGAGGTTTCATGTCTGGGCTTATTTATTTTACTTGAAGCCTGGATGGGTGTGAACATTAGGTGATGGGAGGTAGAAGAAGAAGGAAGCACTTTGGTAGAAATGAGTGGGCTCACATGAGCTGTTACTCAGCAGAGAAAAGAGTATTTTCCCTTCAAAAAGAGCTGTCTAGGGACTGGGATTTGAAAGCTGCAAATATAAACCTAAAGTAAGGTAAGCATTTGAAATATTAACAGAAAAAGAGACTCTTAGCCAGCTGAAGGAATGGATTAGCAACTTACCTTTGTTTTAAACATTATTACTCTGTTTTACTTGCTAGATGCTGCCTTTCTAGCACGAGAGAAAGCAAAAGCAGATGCTGAATATTATGCTGCACACAAATATGCCACCTCAAACAAGGTAAGTGGTTCTCTGTGCCACTTTCCTAGCAATGGCTTGGGTTTACTTTCCTTTTTCAGGGGCTCTTATATGGTAGAGGTGGTATTTTTCAGTGTCAAAAAAGGGTAGTGACCAACCCATCATCTTCTAGAATCAGCCAGTTGCTTAGTGAGACTTATTGCACACTCATTGAATAGGGAATTTTGTATAGTTCCTTATAAGTGGGGAGCTAGGACAAAGGCAAATATAAACGCTGATCAATTGTCATAAATCCATTCATTTGGTAATACAGGGACCCAATACTCTATAGTGTTGAAGATCTCCGGCAGAGTGACAGCAAAGAGTGAAGTTGAAGTTCATTTGGAATTGCTTTCCATATAAGGTAGCTTTTTGTGGTAGTAGCTAAGCTTGTTTAGAGCAGTATTTCTTACAGAGCTATTCTTGGCATTTTGGAAGGAGATACTCTTTCACTGTTGAAGACTTTTATGCATTGGGAGATATTTTACATCCCTGGCCCTGGCCCTGGCCCTGGCCTGCTAAATGTGCTCACTAGTAGTTTTAACAACCACGTACATGCACATTTTCAGATGCCGACAGTTTTTTTGCATTTTAAAAACTGTTGCAGTCATGAGGTATTTCACATGTGATAACTTGAGAAAGAAGTTGAATGATACATGGGTAAATAATTTTTGTAGAAGGACTGGGGTAAGTTAACCAGAGAGTAAGGCCTAATAAGCAGGAATTATTTAATGTAGAGGCAGCCAGAACCTTTATAGGATTCAGAGAAGGGAAGGATATGTCCAATATTTATAAAGTTATTAATTATAGGTAAAACTTGGAGAAGGGCAGTGGTTTTATGTCAGATACCAACCTATATTAAGGATTTAAGGGTTAATTTAGTTGTACACTCTGACCACATTTGATTGAAGCATTTTGATAGAGAATGTGAATCAACTGGACAGGGTAAAGATCCAAGGAATGAAAGATGTCAGAGTGCAAAGAGTAGGTGCTATGGAACTATGAAGGACAAGAAGGCCTTTTATAAGAAGACAGTCTGGGACTCAAGGTGGGAGGAGAAGATTACTAAAGAAGGTTCTGAGGGGCTTTGGAAATATATATTCTGGAGAACAAGGGAATTGAATTTTAATCAAACCCAGAAAGATTTTGGTTGGCTATATCCTGGCACCATGATTTAATCAAAACAAAACACCGTGACAGGGAAGGAGATCTGTGGTCAACACACATCTGGTTTATCTATTACAAGCAATTTAAGTGGCCAGCTTTCTTTTAAAAACAAGATGCCAAATCAGGCGACTTCTTGAGATTTTCCAGTTCTAGAATTTGGTGAACAAAGGCAGAATCACAGGCAGTTCGCTATAAGCCTAGGCCTTTCCTTAAAGTTCTGAAGTCTCATCCATTGTCCTATGTACCTCTTTCAAGAAAATCAGCAGAAATTCCAGGTCATTTTCAACTTGAATTCAGCTGGATGAAACAAGAAAGTGAATATGAAGTACTTTATAGGCCCTAAATCACTGTACTAGTATTAACTATCACTAGTTATTTGTTCCCCCAAGCCCTCCCATTGGAGAATCCCAGTGGATTCTCCTACATTAAGACAGGAGCTTATGAAAGGAATTCTAAGTCATATGTTTAATGCCATAACCATATTCCAAAGAGAGAGAGGATAATTGGCAACCATTCAGAGTTGAGTCATGATACTCAGAAGATCAGTGTAGAAAAAAGGAGATGAATATTGCACCAAAATATCCTGACGCCTTTGCTCTTGTTTGCTCCCACAACAGCACAAATTGACCCCGGAATATCTGGAGCTCAAAAAGTACCAGGCCATTGCTTCTAACAGTAAGATCTACTTTGGAAGCAATATCCCTAGCATGTTCATGGACTCCTCTTGTGCTTTGAAATATTCAGATGTTAAGACTGGAAGAGAAAGCTCCCTGCTCCCTGAGGAGGCTCTTGAACCCTCTGGAGAGAACCCCATCCAAAACAAGAAGAGCACAGGTTGATGCAAGAGATTGGAAATATTCTCCCATATCAAGATGTGGCCCAAGGGGCTAAGTGGGAACAATGATTATATGGACTGTTCAGATTTACAGAGAATTTGCACTCTGTCTATTCTGGCTGTCTTGTGATAGTCCTTGTTTATCAGTTGATTGCAAGATAGAGACAGCTGTCTGGCATTCAAATGGTCTTTTCAGCCACAGTTTTATCAAGTATCTTGTATGTATTCTTTTTTAAACTGGTACTCATAAATGAGAGAAAGTTTATGCTAAGATACTGCCTGCACTGGAATGTTAAACACTAAATATGTAACAAGCTGAGTTTTTCTAAGTGAGATCTATTGAATAATGTTTACATTGGTCCTGGGGGACATGGTGTGTTCAGCCATTCAAGAGGTAGGATGACAGAAGACTGCCAGACATGGTAAGTTAAAGAAGACTGATGGCACTTGGGACCCAGACTCTCTTTGGGGTCCAGTCTCAATGTTCATTCATGTGATTGACATCCAGGTCACTGAGGTTCCCCAGGAAATGATCTTCCACTTGAGCAACCATTTACTTGATATGAATTGCACCATTGTTTTTCTGTAGTCAGGTTGGTGGCCTACAGGGACATGCGCTTTGCCACCCCACCAGAGATTCCTCATAGAAATTCCTAATCACTAGTTTATTGCATTAGTAGAATCAGAGGTAAAGAGGGCTTGGTTTGAAGTTTTGAGAGAAAATCTTTGCTCTGAAGCCCTGCATTCCTTCAGTTGGGTAATGATTGTCAGTGTTGCTGCCCCAGGCCATATGTGACTAAGGTACTGTATCTGGTTTTTGAGCAACTCCTTATATGTCACCTCTCAACTCTGGCTGCCTAAGAGTTGGACAGGGCTGTAACCAGATATAGCAGTATACAGTTCCTAACCACTCACTTCATAGTGTTGTATCATAATTGCAGGAAGTTTCTATTTTTAAAACTGGATTTGGGGCACATTCATTTGCCCCAGCACTTCTATCTGAAGGCCAACTCCTAGGGCTGCCAGTGGTTTCTAGTACACTCACCACATTGATCTTTTTAATAATTGTTCAACAAATGTGAACAGTAGTAACCTAGAAAGCATCCTTGGTTATCTTTGTTTCCTTCTCTCTTGGCCATGAGATGGTAAAATGAAAATGTTTTTCCAACTTTCATCTTCAGTAGGAGATCACATTCCATTGCCTTCCTGGACAACCAGTGAATTTAATTTTCTGTAAGAACGTGACAGAATTAACCTGTGGCTATAGGAGATCTACTTTATCTGAATCTTTTTTTTCTTCAGATTAACTTTCCTGGAACATTTGCTGCATATTAGGCCTGAATGTGTGCAGCTTGTGGATATCACTGTGTACACTCTGTTTGAAGCCAGACAAAAAGTCATGGGACCACTTCTAGAAAACAAAGATGTCAGGCTCTTGACAGCTGATAGGTTGTGCCAAACACTTTATTTGGGAAAGGAAAGCCCAGATTTGAAAGGGTCTTTTCCCTGGGCCTTAGGCATTTGTATGTAATATGGAGAAAATTTCATTTTTGCTCATTTACTTCTATAAATTTTTTTAATGAATTTTGTGTCCTTTAGCCCTCCTTAAAAGAACTTCTGAATTATAAAAATAAACTCTTGTATTGTTGCTGCAGATAAATGATTGTTGTGGGAAATCTGGATCCTTGACTTGTGCTTTTATTTCTAGAGATGTTTCCTATTCCCATAAGTGAAGAGCTATTGCCCCAAAGTGTTGGCTGTGAGTTTTCTTACCACTCACAAGGGTTGAGGAACAGGGAAATGTCATTGTGAATTTTTAAAGATAACACTTCCATTTAAACTGTCTATGGAGTGAGCTTCTCTGTGCCCACTCAGTGAGCTCTAAGTCTTGCCGTCCTTCAGGGATGTTCCTTTTGACAAATATATACTGTAATCTTGAAGTCTAAATTTATATGTGAAATGCTTACCTTTTTTAAAATAAATAAAATTATTTTACTATCAGTGACTGTGTATGTGTGTTTTTTTTTTCCCTGTATCTTCATTATTTTCTGGCTTCTTGACATACTCCTAAAGTTGTCTTACCCATTTCAACTAGATAGCCAGTTTATTTGCCAGTTGAATTTAACTGTAAAGGCTCATACATTTTCCAGGATATTGCCTACCTGGAATAAGGCTTTCAAAAACAGGTTTTCTTTATTGCAAGGTCACAAATGGCAAGAAACATCTGGTAATTTGTGGTTAGTCTGTGTTACAAGTTTCTGTCATACTTCAGAGTATCCAGCACTATGAGGTACTGAAGACCCAGAATTTCATGTTAGAACATCATCTATGCATTTGGTGGTCTAAATGCACAAAATGTAAAATGTACTTAGGTCCTCTCACCTTTTGTCAAGACATTAAACCATCTTAGATCAGTGTGTAGAGTAAAACATGGTACATTTTACATAACATTTTAATGTTTATCCTCATAAAACCTAGTGAGCACAGTGTTGTATGCCAGCTCAAATCTGTCTACAAGAGCCACCAATACTATGATTTAATATTTTGATCCATGGAAAGAAAAGGGTAGAATAAAGGCAAGAATAGGGAAATAGGAACATTGACCAGTATAACTGTGCAATTCTGGAACATTAATTAAAAATGCCTTAACATATAATTCTAATATTCAGTGCAATGGAAAGAATTTATTTGGGCAGAATGCTAGCTAAGTTGGTAGATATTTGATCCTCAAATGTTTGATTTTTTTCATCAGTTGTAGTGGGTTTTAGTTTTATTAAAACTATAGCCAAACTAAAAAAAACCCAAAAACAGGTTTTCTACACTTCCCTGACTCTTCGAATTTAACAAGGGATATTCTGATTGTGGGACAGAGCCAGCAGCAGAGGTGTGATAGGAGGATAGAGCATCATGCCTATTAGGCCTAAACGTGTGCAGCTTGTGTCTGGATGTACCCCCAAAGCTTCATGCAGTCATAGGTGGGGCTTTTCAGAGGTGCCTGGATCTAGGAGTTGTCATGCTTGGATCAAGGGTATGTAATTACTAAATTAGTCCAAAGATTGGTTTGGTACAGTTCTGGATGTGGATAATGGGAAAGCCTACCCTGGGTGTGAGTGCTAACTGCTCTAAGGGCAGGTAACCTGGATAGAATATAAGGGACAGAAAGAGGGCTGCTATCATCCCTTGCTGTTTCTTCAGTACTTTGCTGCCTTCTGCCCACCTTGAACTGTTTCTCCTCTGCAATGCTCTTCTGCCATGCCATCCTGCCTTGGAGCCAGCAAACTGAAATGAAACTTCTAAAAAGTGTGAGTTAAACCTTTCCTCCTTTAACTTTGGGTGTTGGGTATTTTGTCTCAGCAAAGAGAAAAAGTAAGACAATACCCCTTTGGAGCCTTCCCTGAGAACCAAAATACTTTACAGTAGTGAAAGGAGAAGAGATGCTGAGGCAAAGGGAGTGCAATTTATATAAATTACGACTGGCAGTGGTGTGATATAACAGGTTTCACTAAGTCAAGTGTTATCAGCCCACGAGTCAGGATTGGACCTGGGTTCCCTCCTGGGGAACATTCCCTCTTGGGGACAATTTCAGCGGTGCTGTGGGGCCAGCAAGGAATGGTAATGAGTTATGGGGAGAGGAACCCTTTTACAAGTTCCTCCTGGGATTCATTCCTGAAGTATCTGACATTAGCTGCTGCATACTAGGGAGCTTTAACTAACTCAAACTTCTTATTCTGTAGGCTTTGGGTAGGTATTCAGATGAAATGATTTCTGCCCTAACAGTGTAAAAAGAATTTTGTAAATTAGATGTTATAGCTTCTCATTGCTTTAGTATTAAGGTCCCAGGTATGTACATGCAAGGATCTGAAATCTGTCTGGCCATTGCTGATCTTTCCAGCCATTCTTCTGTAAGACCCTTGAGTATACCGTCTCTTTCTTTGTGTATAATTTACCATCTAATGGCTTATTCTTCCTACCTTATGGCAACTTTCCTTTTGTAACTTTCCTTTTGTAACGCCCAGTGAGTTTTCATCACTTCTTCAAGAGGTCACCCTGAATTGCATGCTCAAGTTAATGCTCTTCACTCTCACTACCTGCCTAATGTCTATTAACAAACTAAGCTCTATGAGGACAGAGACTGCAGCTGTGCTCTTGATGGAGGATTTTACCTATTGCTAAAGCCTAAGGTGGTGTTTGGCTAAAATATAGTTGCTTTTGCACCACTAGGACAAAATACCTGCAGTTTAAAGGAGGAGAGGTTTATTTTGGCTCACAGTTCCAAAGGGTTCAGTCCATAGTTGTGTGACTCCAAGGTAGAAACAACATGGTAAAAGAACATGGCAGAGGAAAACTGCTCACACCATGGGAGTCAGGAACAGAGAAGGAGGAGTTAGGGAAAGAATACACCCTGGTCACATGCCCAGTGACCCATGTCTTTCAACCAAGTCCATGCCTCCTAAAACCACACTCAGCCATAAACTTGCCAGTGAATTAATCCAATATTCTGATGATCCAATCATCTTTTAGAAGCCCCACCTCTAAACATGAGACTTGTGGGAAACAACATAAATCTAAATCATAACATTCCACTCTACTGCCCAGAAGGCTCATGTCCATCTCATGCAAATGTCTCTTAAGTGTTGCCAAAGCCTTAACAGCTGGGCATTGCTGAAAAGTCCAAATCCAAAGTCTCCACTGAGACTCAAGGCAAACCTCTATCTGTGAGTCCCTGTAAAAGAAAGTTGAGTACTTCCAATATACAATGGCACAAGATAAACATTCCCATTCCAAAAAGGAGGAAAGTGGGAACAGAAAGGAATTGAACCAAATCAAGACTTAAAATCCAGTAAACATTAAATTGTGCATGTACTTGTCCGTTGCCAGTACATGGGACAGGTTATAGCAAGATTTGAATTCCAAAGAGCTTGGACAGCCCTCCCCCTGCTGCTTTTCTCAGCACACAGTTCCCATTCCTGCCATCCCCCAGATTTCTAGGGTCTCCACAGCACTTCTGGCTTCATTCTCACAGCTTCACATAATGCTCTTTCAGGAGCACACTACCTGGCCTCAGCCACTGTCTGAAATCTGGGTGGAGGCCTCCATGACCATTCTGCATCCTTGCAAAACTAGCACCACGTGGATAACACCAAGGTCTTGTGCCAGTAGGAGCAGACGCAGGGTCCCTATGGACTGTGGCTGCAGCAGCCTGAGCGCATGGATGACTGAACTCTGAGAAACACTTTCCTAAATTATGCTGAATGAGCTGGTGTCCCTGGAGCTCTCTTCTCAAAGCAAAGTCTGTCAAAGTTGTTTGCCTTTTTTTACACCTTTGAACCTGTGAAATGTGGCACCTGGCCAATTCCTAAGATGATTGAGTGTTGACCTTATATCCAGCTACTCTACTGAATCTGTCAATTAAGTCCAGAAGTCTTTTGGTAGAGTTTTTTGGGTCTTCTATGTAAAGTATCATATCATCAGCAAATAATGAGAGTTTAACTTCTTCCTTTCTTATCTTTATTTCTTTTATTTCTTTCTCTTTTCTAATTGCTGTGGCTGTTTCCAGAACTATATTGAACAGAAGTGGTGATAGTGGGCATCCTTGTCTTCTTCCTGATTTTAGTGTGAAAGTTTTCAGTTTTTGGCCATTTAGTGTGATGTTGGCTGTTGGTTTTTCATAGATAGCCTTAATCAGGTTGAGATAAAGACCTTCTATTCCAATTTTCTGTAGGATTTTTATCATGAATGGGTGTTGGATTTTGTCGAATGCCTTTTCTGCATCTATTGAGATGATCATATGGTTTTTGTCCTTGACTCTGTTAATATAGTGTATTACATTTATTGATTTATGTATGTTGAACCATCCTTGCATCCCTGGGATAAATCTGACTTGGTCAGGGTGTGTGATCTTCTTGATGACCCTCTGTATTCTGTTTGCCAGTATCTTATTGAGGATTTCTGCATCTATGTTCATTAGGGAGATTGGTCTGTAGCTCTCTTTTTGGGTTGGGTCTTTTCCTGGTTTTCGAATCAAAGTCACATTTGCTTCCAGGAATGAATTTGGAAGCCTTGCTTCCCTTTCAATTTCCTTGATGAGTTTAAAGAGTAATGGTGATAGTTCTTCTTTAAATGTCTTGTAGAATTCAGCAGTGAAGCCATCAGGACCTGGGCTTTTCTTTGTTGGTAAACTTTTTATTACATTTTCAATTTCACTCATTGTAATAGGGGTGTTTAGCATTTGTATATCTTCTTCATTTAACTGGCAATTCGTATGTTATCTAGGAATCTGTCCATTCCTTCTATGTTTTCCATTTTATTACAGTACAGGTTTCAAAGTAGGTATTGATGATCCTCTGGATTTCTGCTGGTTCTGTTGTGATTTCCCCTTTTTCGTTCTTAATTGCATGGATTTGAGTCTTTTCTTTCCTTTCTTTGATAAGGTTGGCTAAAGGTTTATTGATTTTATTTATTCTTTCAAAAAACCAACTCTTTGATTCATTGATTTTTTTGTATCATTCTCTTAGTCTCCATTGCATTGATTTCTGCTCTGATTTTTATAATTTCCTCTCTTGTATGAGCTTTGGGTTTGTTATGCTCTTCTTTTTCTAGGAGTTTGAGATTCTGCATTAGGTTATTTATCTGAGTTCTCTCTGTTTTCCCAATATGGGCATTCACTGCTATGAATTTCTCGCGTAGAACTGCTTTCATTGTGTCCCACAGATTCCTAAATGTTGTACTGGCATCATCATTTACTTGTAGAAACTATAATTTCTTCTTTAAGAAATTGCTCTGTGACCCATTGGTTGTTCAGGAGGGTGTTATTCAATTTCCAGGTGTTTGTAGGAATTTTGCAGTTTCTCATGTTATTGTTTCTCCAATTTTATTGCACTGTGGTCTGATAATATACAGGGGGTAATTTCAATTCTTTTACATTGACTTAGACATGTCCTGTGAGCTAGCATGTGGTCTGTTTTGGAGAATGACCCGTGTGCAGTTGAAAAGAATGTGTATTCTGATTTTGTGGGGTGGAACACCCTGTAAATATCTATTAAGTCCATTTGTTCAATAGCTTGGTTCAGTTCTAGAATTTCATTGTTAATTCTTTGTCTAGATGATCTGTCTATTTGTGATAGTGGGGTATTGAGGTCCCCCACTACAACTGTATTAGTGCTTATTTGGTTTTTCATGTCCATTAATGTTTGTTTTGTATAGTTGGGGGCATTCGTATTTGGTGCATATATATTTAGGATTGTCATCTCTTCCTCTTGGACTGTTCCCTTCACAAGGATGTAATGACCATCTTTGTCTCTCTTAATTAGTTTTGGTTTGAAATCTACTTTGTCTGCAAATAAGATTGCTACCCCTCCTTTTTTCTGGGTTCCTGTCTTGTGGAGAGCCGTTTTCCATCCTTTTACTTTCAGTCTATGAATTTCCTTTTGAGTTAGGTGTGTTTCTTGTATACAGCATATTGCTGGATTTTACTTCTTAATCCATTCTGTCATTCTACTTCTTTTGATTAGTGAATTGAGGCCATTAACATTGATAGTTATAATTGATAGATATTGACTCATCCTTGTCATGATGTTTTACTGTTGTAGGCTCTTATTTCTTTTTCCCCCTTTCCCTTTAGTTTCTTACCTTGTCAGGTGGCTTCCGTCTGTTGAGCTTCATGGAGTTGTGACCTTCATTGCCTTTTTCTAGGATATTGCTTAGAATTGTTTGGAGTGCTGGTTTGGTGTTCATAAAATTTCTCAGGTGTTCTTTGTCATGGAAGTATCTAATTTCCCCATCAATTTTGAAAGATAATTTTGCAGGAACAGTCTAGGTTGGAAGTTATTTTCTTTTAGGGCTTGAAATACTTCACTCTGGGCTCTCCTTGATTTGAGGGTTTGTGTTGAGAAGTCTGCCATGATTCTGATGGGCTTTCCTTTATAGGTGATTTGTTTCTTTTCTCTAACTGCCTGTAGGATTTTGTCCTTCTGTTGGGTTTCTGAGATCTTGACTATTATATGTCTAGGTGTAGATATTTTTTTATCATGGCTGGGTGGAGTTCTATATGCCTCGCTTATCTGTATGTCCAATTCTCCTCCTCTGTCTGGGAAGTTTTCTACTATTACTTCTGTGAACTGTTTTTTTATGCCAAATGTACTTTCTCCTGTTTTGTCATGAACTCCTATCAGTCTTATGTTATTCTTCTTTGCATCATCTAGCAGCTGCTGAATTGATTTCTAATGGTTCCTATTTTTAAGAAATCTCTGTTTTCATGGTCCTTCACCGCAGTCCTGTCTTCTATATCTGATATTCTATCTTCGATTCTCTTAATCTGCTCTGCATGCTTTCAGTCAAGTTTTTAATCTCTTGAATATCTGTTTGAATCTGTTTCATGGATTCCATTTCTTTCTTACGTTGGGCGATCATGGTTTCCATTTCTTTCTTATGCTGGGCATTCCTGGCTTCCAGCATGTTTCTGAGCTCATCTATTTTTTTTATCAGTTTCTGTTCTAGAGCCTCTAATCATGTCTTTCACTCTGCTCACCATCTCTGTAGTTATCTGGGAGATTATTTCTGCTTTGAATTTTTCTAGAGCCTCATTCATCTGCTTTGTTACTTCCTGTGCTATCAGTTCTGGGTGTCCAGGTGGTTGATTATCAGACTTTTGCACCTCATTTCCCCAGAAATTGCCTTTTGTGGGGTGGAAGTCTGGGTTTATGACTTGCTTAAATGCCTTCTCATTTTTGTTTTTGGTACTGTCCCTGATTTAGTTCCTGGGTTGATATTATGAAGTTGTTTATTGTAAGTATCTTTGTTGATCTATTTAAAACCCTCATGGAATGATTGCTTCTCAGAGGTGTTTACCAGATATAGCTGGTCTTTAGGTTTTTGAGTCTCAAATGACTGCGGCTCATTTTCATTATACCCGGAAGGAAAACTGTTTAGATCAATCACGAAACCTTAGCCCAAGTCATACAATCAGCAACACCATAGCATCAAATACCTCTTAAGAATGACAATTTGTGGTAGTTATTAATCTATCACCTTAAATAATAAAGGGCCTCCTTCAAGGTGTATCTCTGCTGTCACAATAGACAACGTGGGCAGCAGTGTGCAGTTATAAGTCAATGAGTCTCAGTAAGCTAGTCCCAGACCCATGAGATTCAGGCAGATTTCTGGTTGCAAGTCCCAAGTTGAGCTCCCTGTCCTCCTGCAGGATTGCACTCTGCAGGTTTCTACTGCAGGTTTCAGATGCTTTTCCCCTGAAGAAAGTCCAGTTTCCGATGGGAGCTGATAATCCCTCCAATTTACCTATCACAGTGGTCTCGTGTGCCTTTATTGCAGAGATTCCCTTCACTTTTCCAGTGGGCTTGTTTTCATCAGGGAGCCTGAGACAGGCCCTCTCTCTGTTGTTCACTTCTGGAGCTCAGGACAATGGCTTTTGTCCCCCTGTGCTTCTGCAGTGTGTAACCAAGTAGCTGCACAGCCAAAAGGCCAGAGGCGCCTGTGTGGCCCAGCTCTCAGTTGGTGGGCCTGCCCGGTGGGGGGGGGGGGTGTCCTCCTCACCCTGTCCTGGTGGCTGGTGAAAGCTGGTGGAGCAAGCCGGAGCAAGCAGGTCCCGGTCACCCTGCAACCACTCAGCCCGATGGCCCCGCCGGCTCCATTCGGCCCAACTGTCCCCAGCTTCTTGACTTTCTCCTAATCTCTTAGAACTACCTTATTGTTACAGGTAGTTCACTGCACACTGCTTGTGTCCATTATTACATAGATCATAACTTACAATGACGTTTTACTCATTTCTGTTACCATATACTGTGGTTTGAAGGTTCGAATGTGCCTCCTCAAAAGCATGTGTTGGAAACTTAGTCCCCAATGCAACAGTGATGGGAGGTGGGACCTGATGAGAAGTGGTTATGCCATGAAAGCAGAGTAAATGGATTAGCACCATTATCAAGGCAGTGAGTTCATTATAAAAGGAGGAGTTTAGTCCTCTTATGTGTGTATATATCTCTCCCTCTCTCCCTTCCCAATTCCCTCTCACCCTTTCTTGCTGCCCTGCCTTCTGCCACGGGATGACACAGCACAAAGGCCTCCACCAGTTATCAGTTCCTTGATCTTACATTTCTTAGCCTCCAGAACTGTGAGAAATTGCTGTTCATTATAAATTACCCAGCCCACAGTGACTTGTTATACCACTCTAAAAATGAACTGTGACAGGAAATTTGTATCAGAGAACTGGAGTGTTGGCTCTAACAAGTATCTGAAAATGAGAAAATGGCTTTGGAATTGGATAATGGGTAGAAGCTGAAAGAACTTGGAGAAACAGGCTAGAAAAAGCCTAGGTAGCCATGAATGGAGTGTTAAGGACAATTCTGGTGAAGGCCCAAAAGAGAAGAGCTGTAGGCAAAGTCTGAAACTTTATAGGTATTGCTCAGTGGTCAGAATGTTGGTAAAGACATGAACTACACAGGCTGTTCTGAGGAATTCTCACATATCAGAACCAAGGTATTGAAAACTGGAATAAAGGTCATCCTTTTTATGAATGGGCCAAGAATTTGGCTGAATTGTATCCATGCCAGGGTTTATGGAAGGCAAAATTTAAGAGTGATAAACTAGAACCCAGGACCAAGCACATAACTCTACCACTGAGCTACACCCCTCGCCCTAGTGAAAGAAATTTCAAGAGAAAATATTGAAGCAGCTGCATGGCTTCTTTTAACTGCATATAGTAAAGTGCAAGAGAAAATAAAGATAAAATTCCAAAAGGAAACAGAACCTA
Organism: Heterocephalus glaber; assembly: GCF_053883595.1. Classification (NCBI taxonomy): domain Eukaryota; kingdom Metazoa; phylum Chordata; class Mammalia; order Rodentia; family Bathyergidae; genus Heterocephalus; species Heterocephalus glaber. The sequence continues at coordinate 50,077,289 of NW_028258320.1, read as the reverse complement.
AAGATTTGACGAATTTTCATCCTGCCCCTGTAAAGAATGAAAAGTGATAGAAAACCAAGAATGCGACCAAGCAATCTTTTCCTGAAGAAATTAGTACGAATATAAGAAAGCCAGATAGCAGCCCCCTGATATTGGACATTCCAGCCTCCATAACTGTGAGCCAGTACATTTCATTATAAATTACCCAGGTATTCTGTTATTATATGTCTTAGTTACTTTTCTCATTGCTGAGACAAAATACCCAACACCGAAAGTTAAGGAGGAAAGGTTTATTTGACTCACAGTTTGTAGCGGTCTCAGTACATAGTTGGCTGGCTCCAAAGTAGGCTGGTATGGCAAAAGGGCATTGCAGAGGAGAAATAGTTCACAGTGGGCAGAAGGTAGCAAAGCAGCAAAATAGCAAAGAAGCAGCAGCAACAGAAAGCCTGCCTCTCCCTTTTATCCCTTCTAAACTACTCACCCTTTGGGTGGTGCCACCCACACCCAGGGTGGACCTTCCCATTGTCCACATCCAGAACTATGCCAAACCAATCTTTGGACTAATAATCACACACCTTTGATCCCAGCATCACACACTTAATCCCAGCATCATACAAGCTAGATTCAGTCACCTCAGAAAAGCCCCACCTATGACTGCATGAGGGAACATGCAGTTGGAGGAACCTCTAGACACAAGTTATAATATTAAAGCACAAAAAGAACTGAGAAACCATATTTCTAGTACCTATATTTCCATTATTTTTCCCTATTGTCTTTTTAAATCCATTTTCTACTTTCTTATTTATTTTTATCTTCAATAACATTTCTTCCTATAAGTATTAATTGGGGAGCTCCAGTGGCACAATCGGTTAGCCTGTGGTACTTATATAAGTATTAATTGGGAACTCAGTATGTGCTAGTTGCTAAGGCATATAGCCTTGTAGGTATAGTGGGGATGTACAGCAAATAAACAGGCATGTGTAATTGTGATAAGTACCACAGGAGGGTGAACACTGGGTGCTATGGAGCACCAATGAGAATCAGGCCAGCCTATGGTTTCTAGGAAGCAGTATCCATTCTAATTATTAAAGACAGATAGTAGACAGCCAGCCTACTTAGGAGGTCAATAGTAATGATAGAAGGTTTTTGAGGCAGTGAGAGAATCATGTGCTGTTGCATTTTAAAATGCAGTTCACTAGCTTTTCTTGCCTCAGTGGTGTCTATGTCTGCCTATCCACTGCAAGCCCCTACTTAATACTTTCTTACTGGGAATGGTGAAGGTCCTCATCTGCAGGCATTTTCTTTTTGAGTCCTCACAGCAACCTAATGAGGCTTTAATGTTATCTTCATTTTATAGCTGGAAGAATTTAAAAGAGATTACTCATAATCAAATGGTTAAGATAACAAGATAAGGGTTTGAGCTAGTCAGATTCCCAATCCAGGCTCTTTGCCATAGCCTTTACATTGTCCCTTGAAGGAATTTTGTTCAAGGTGATGAAAGCTCTAAATTTAGGGAAGATTTCAGAGGATAGGTAATGTAAGTAGAAGTCAGCAAAAGGGTAAGTGGATAGCTAATGTATGATATAAAGTAGTGACCCATAAGATGACTTTCTTTGCCTTCTGTGGGGCTTGGAAGAAGTGCTCTAGGTGAGCTGGGCAGCTTGAGACCTAATTTCAGAAAGATCAGCCCTTTGGAGCCTGGAGGAGCAGCTCTCCTTACTATTATGAAGCAAGTGGTGCCGAATAGCATGAGGATGGACTACATGGCAGTTTTCAGGTAGGAAGCACTCATTCTCTCAGTTGCTGGAACTGTTTACACTGATAGGTTTCAGCTGAGTCCCTCTGCCTGTTTCCCTTGGCTTCGCAAAGCCCTTTCCCCAAGGTCATACCCCCCGCTTAGGATAGCCCACGTTCAGTAAGTGGTTTATACAGGGGTGAAAAACAGAAGAGTTTGTTGAACTACATAGTTGGTCCAAAAAAACTTTTTTGCATTGGTTTTCTCCATTTACAAGTGTGCCAGAGTTTGCATTTTAATAGATATAATAACCATAACGAATTCAAATATACAAGGAAAGTTCTGGCAAACCAGGTATTTCTGTTTCCTCTGATGCCCTATCAGTTCTGCTCCACCTCCCCTCCTTACTGTGAATTCCACCTGTGGCTGTTGTGGACAGTTTCAGACAAGCATGAACTCATTTTCCTCTAACTGCATCTCATTTTATGCATGAATTTCACATGTTTTTAACCCCAGGACTCTCCAGCACTGTGCAAATTGCAGTTGGCCTATTCATATGCTCAATCCACATAGCCACTAGAATTAATACACCATAGACAGCCCTCAACCAGTGGGAGATAGGAATACAAATACTAGAGAAGAAGTAACCCTAAAAACTTTCACCAGAGACACAACCCTGCTGACACCACAGTGGAAACAATGTGAATATCAAATTAAATTTCAACAGATGTTTGTTGAGGGCCTGCTATGTGCCAGGAAGCCTGAAGTAATGGAAGACAGTGAACAACAGAACAGTAAGATAGGCATAGTCTGTGCTCTCTTAAACTCATCAGCCTCATGGAAAGATAGACTTTAATTTAAAATATTCCCAGTATAGTAAGACTATCTAAATGGGAAGAATTTTGCACTAGGAAAGTACAAAAAAGGCAGTGAGAAGGTAAAGAATGAGAAAGAATACATGAGAGGAAAACAATTTTTAAAACAAGTGATCTCAACAGATATTTACCCAGCAAGGTATCTGTCTTAGTTTTCTCATTGCTGGGACACAATACCCAACACCCACAATTTAAAGGAGAGGATTAATTTAGCCCATAGATTCAAGGGATTCAGTCCATGGCCTACTAGCTCCAAGGCAGAAACATCATGGCAGAATGGTGTAGCAGAACAATGATGCTTAGTTCATGGCAGCTGGGAAGCGAAGAGGGGAACAAGGCCAGAGAGGAAAGGGTCAGGTACCATATATAGTACCCAGGGTCATGCCTCCGTGACCCACCCAGACATACTCAAAAGTGTGTTTTACTAATACCCTGGGAATTTCTTAATCCAATAAAGTTGACATATCATGATTAATAGTCATAATATCTAAATGAACTGTAAGAATATGAAAGATATTCAACGTCATTAGTCATTAGGAAAATGCAATGAGATACTACTTCGCATCCATTAGGATGTTGCAATAAAAAAGACATTAAGATACATTGGCAAGAATATGAAAAAATTAGAATCTTGTACATTGCTGACAGGAATATAAAATGATGCAGTCACTTTGGAATCCATTTCGACAGTTCCTCAAAATATTAGAGAGTTGCCATATGACCCAGCAGTTCCACTTCTGTGTATCTATCTAAAAGAACTGAAACATATCCACACAAAGCTTTATACATGAAGTTCATAGAAGCATTATTTGTAATAGTTAAAAGTAGGAACAACCCAAATGTCTATCAACTAATGAATGAAATATTCAATAAAAAGGAATGTATCAAACTGTACATGAGGATAAATTATATCTCAAGCTGTTGTTTAAAAAAGCATCAGGTGATAATGTGAAAATAGCAAATCAAGAAACTTCCAGGAATTAGAAACAATTCAATAAAAGCACAATATTTTTAGTGACAATGGAAGCATCAAAAGACAAAACTTGGGCCAGGGATTTAGCTCAGTGGTTCTGCCGCCTGCCTCGCAAGCACAAGGTCCCAAGTTTGATCCCCAGTACCAAAAAAAAAAAGACCCTGTCTCAACAACAACAACAACAAAAAAAGACAAGACTAAAGGAGAGGTAGGGGTCCAGAAAGGGAAAAGGTGAGGTAGATCATGGTGGGCCTCCTAAATCTTGTTACACATTGATGACTTTTTCCAAATATTGGAAAGAAAACTTTCAAGCAAAGCCTTTTAAGATTTTAAGAAAGGGACTGATATAACTAGGTAGTTTTAAAACTACCCTTTCATAACCTATTTACCTGTCCACTCTTTTTTTTTTCTTTCTTTCTTTTTTTTTTATTAAATTCTTTTATTGGTACATTGTAGGTATACAACACAATGTCCACTCTTTATTCACCAAACTTCAACATCCAAACCAACATCAGAGCTCTAACTTTTCACAGTATTTCAAACTCATAATTTGCCTCATGAAATGTCTGTAAATATATATTTGCAGAACCTGGGCAGAAAGCAGTAGACACTATTTCCACAAAAAGTACTGGAAGGAATGCAGAAATGTATATGAGGTTTCTATGTTGATTAAATCTACATCATTCTTCATGCAGAATCACCATCAGCTGGCATTCCATCCCAGCTCACTGGCCCTAAAACCCTAAAGATTATCCCAGTCATCATGCTAATGTATTCATGAATGCAGGCTAATAGAGAAATTTCTTTTTTTTTTAAGAAATTTATTTAATAGAAGAAAATAGTTTGCTGTGGAAATACAGAGAGATGGCTCAGAAATAAGAGAAAAACAACAAAGTTGAAACCATCTGATGAAGCATTTTAGAGCTACATAGATTTTTAATGTTTGCTATAATAGGTAATAGGAAGCATGGTACTTATTTTGTTTTTTGTTGTTTTTTGTTGTTGTTGTGTTTTGTTTGGGGGTTTTTTTTGGTGCCATGGATCAGACTCATGTCTTTGCACTTGTGAGGCAGGTGGCAGGCAGCAGAACCACAGAGCTAAATCCCCGGCCTTTTATTTTGTTTTTGAGATTTTAAAAAATTTTTATTACAATAAAACATTCCCCATAATGTATAGACCATGAGACATTAGTAGTTATATTTATCTCAATCAGTAAGTTTAGATTTTTTTATTAGTACGTCTGCAGTACATGTTTACATTAATCTCAAGTACTATGTACATGTACTTAACAGAGCTTGATTCTTTTTATTTCACTTCCCCTCCCCTCCCTTCCCTCTTCTTCCCTCCATCTCTAGATCCTCTTCCCTCTTTTTCTTTTTCTTTTTTTTTTTGAGGTCATGTTTGTAACACATAATGATTACATTCACTGTAGGTAGTTGCTACATGTACATAGCATATCTTATTTCTTTTTATGTCCCTTCCATCCCACTCCCTTCCATCTCTTGATCCTCTTCCCATTTGCAATATATGTATCATGCTCTTCCTTTAAACGGTCTTTTACTTTGCTCTTTAGTTTAGTTGTACTTTGGATTTCTCATGAGAGAAACCATTCAATATATAATGGTACCTTGGTTCATGTACTTAATTTGTTCTACGATTTTGGAAAAGATGGTCCCATTTGTGTTTGTGTGGGAAAGATGGCCGTGGTCATACTTTCACCTGATGCAGAGTTTGCAAACAAAAACAAAATTTTGCCAAACGCTTCTGTTTGCAAACCAAGTTTTTTGCAAACAAAAGCTCTCGTGAACTGAGGTACCACTGTATAAGCGTGTATGTCTGATTTGTTTCACTTAACATTGTTTTCAAAGTGCGTGCATTTTCCTACAAATGATTCAAATTTATCCTTCTTTATAGTAGAGTAGTATTCCATTATGTATAGACACTACATATTCTTTATCCATTTGTCTGTTGATATAGGGTGCTTCCAAAATTCAGCTACTATGAATTGTGCTGTTATTAATATTGGTATCCATGTATCACTATAATATGATGTCTTTAACTCTTTCAGGAAGATGCCTAGTAGAGGAATAGCTGGGTTGAATGGAATTTCTATTTTTAGAGTTTTTGGGAATCTCCATGCTGATTCCATGACTACTAATTTACATTCCCAGTAGCAATGTAGGAGGGTTCCTTTTTCCCTACAATCTTACCAGCATTTGTTATTATATGATTTCTTGATGATAGCAATTCTTTATGGAGTAAGATGAAATCTTGATTTTTTTTAATTTGCATTTTTCTAATGGACAGAGGTGTTAAACATTTTTTCATGTATTTATTGTCCATTTGTATTTCTTCTCCTGAAAAGTGTCCATTCATTTCATTTGCCCATTTTTTGATTGAGTCTTTTGTTTGGGGAGGATCTAAGCTGACAAAATTTTTTCCAGTTTTGTAGGTTGTCTTTTCACTCTGTTGACTGTTTCCTTTGCTGTGCAGAAGCTTTTGTCTTGATATGATCCTGTTTGTTTTGTTGATCCTTGATGTTATTTTTGTCCAAGGGGGATTCTTTTCAGGAAAGTCCTTGCCGACACCTATGTCTTCAAGAGTTTTACTTATTTTATTTTCCAGCAGTTTAAGTGTTTGTGTTTTAACATTTAGATCATTAATCCATTTTGATTTTAGTTTAGTACATGGTGAGAGATGTAAGTCTAGCTTCAGTGTTCTGCATGTGTATAGTCAGTTTTCTGAGCACTGTATATTAAAGGGGCTATCTTTCCTTCACTGTATATTTTTGGCCACCTTGTCAAAGATCAGATAACTGAATTTCCCTTTGGTTGTTTCTGCATCCTTTATTCTGTTCTGTTGATCCATGTGTCTGTTTTTGTGCCCAGTACCATGCTGTTTTTATCATTGTAGCTTTGTAGTATTAACTTGAAGATAGGTATTGTGATGCCTCCTCCATTGCTCTTGTTGCTCAGGATTGCTCAGGATTGTCCCTTCTTGTTCCATATGAACTTTAGGATTGTTTTCTCTGGTTCTGTGAGGAATACTATTTGGTATTTTGATTAGGATTGCCTTAAATCTATATCAGTTTTGGAAGTATGGACATTTTGACAATATTGGTTCTGCCTATCTAATATTACACAGGGAATATCTTTCCATTTTCTGATGTCTTCTTCAATCTTCTTTTTCAGAGTACTGTAGTTTTCATTATAGAGGTCTTTTACTTCCTTAGGTTAATACCTAAGTATTTAATTTTTCTTGATGCTATTGTCAGTGGTATTGTTTTCCTAATTTCTTTCTAAATGGGTTGGTTCATTATTGGTGTACAGGAAAGCTGTTGATTTTTATATGTTAATTTTTTATCCTGCTGCACTACTGAATTTGATTATTCTAGGAGTCTTTTGGTGGGATTTTTGGGTCTTCTATGTAAAGAATTATGCCATCTACAAATAATGGTAATTTATCTTCAACCTTTCCTGTTTGTATCCCTTTTATTTATTTTTCTTGCCTGATTGCTCTGGCTAATATTGAGTAGTAGATTAAACAGAAGTAGAGATGATGGATATCCTTGTCCTGTTCCTGATTTTAGAGGGAAAGCTTTCAGTTATTCCTCACTTAATATGATGTTAGACATTAGTTTGTCATAAATGGCTTTATCAGATTGAGGTAAGGTTTTTCTATACTTCAGGACTTTTGTCATAAATGGATGTTGGATTTTGTCAAATGCTTTTTCTGTGTCTATTGAAATGATCGTGTTATTTTTGTTCTTGCTTCTGTTTAGGTGGTATATTACATTTATTACATTTATTGATTTGCTTATGTTGAATCATCCTTGCATCCCTGGGATGAAAGCTACTTGGCCAAGATGTATAATCTTTTGAGGATTTCTTGAATTCTATTTGCTAATATATTATTGAGGGTTTTTGCATCTATGTTCATTAAGGAGATCAGCCTGTAGTTTTTTGGGGGGGGCACGGGGGAGTCTTTGTCTGGTTTTGAGATCAGAGTGATGCTGACTTCCAGAAATGAGTTTGGTCCTTGGAGTTTAGTCTTCCTTTTCAATTTGATTAAAGAGTTTGAGGAGTATTGGTGCTATAACATCCTTAAAGGTCTTTTAGGAGGCAGCAGCAAATCCATCAGGTCCTCAGCTTTTCTTAGGTGGTAGTTTTTTTATTATTGCCTCAGTTTCATTGCTTGTTATTAGATTGTTCAGAATTTTTATTTCTTCTTGATGCAGTTTTGGTAATTCATATATGTCTAGGGATCTCTCCATTTCTTCAAGATTTTCCAGTTTGTTGGAGTCAACTTTTCATAGTAGTTGTTGTCTTCTGAATTTCAGTGGTTTCATTTCTAATTGCATTAATGAGTCTTTTCTCTCTTTCTCTTATAAGTTTAGCTAAGGATTTATCTATTTTGTTTTTCTTTCAAAGAACCAGCTCTTTAATTTGTTGATTTTATGTCCTTTTTTGGTCTCAATTTCATTAATTTCCACTCTAATCTTTATGATTTCTCTGTTAAACTGTTCCCTTAATTAACATGTAATGACCTTCTTTGACTCTTTTGATCAACTTTAGCTTGAAGTTTTCTTTGTCTGAAAGTAAAATTGGCACTCCTGCTTGCTTTGGTGGTCCTGATGCATGAAATATTGTTTTCTATCCTTTAATTTTTAGTCTCTGGATTTCTTTTTGGGTTAGATAAATTTCTAGAATCAGACTGTTGGATTGTTTTTTGATCCACTCTGCCAATCTGTCTTTTGATTGGGGAGCTGAGGCCATTTACATTTAGAGTTATTATTGAAAGGTATTGATTGACTTATGTCTGTCATTGTATTCTTTAGTTCTTGTTCCCCCCCCCATTAACTTTATTGGTACATTTTAGGTATAAAATAACAGTTACATTCATCATTGGGCTCTTGTACCATTACATGAGTCTCTTGCTTCTTATTTTTTTTCCCCTTCCCTTGCCCTCCCTTCACCCCCTCCACCCTTCCCTATTTGCAAAGACCTTGTTTCCATTTTTTTCCTCTTCTCATATTTTTTCCTTTCCCTTCCCCTACCCCTCCCAATTCCCCTGCTCTTTTAGACCTTTTCTTCCTGTTACACAGTATCAGTTATACATTTTTAAAATTACAATATTAAGATCTAGGAGACATTACCACAGATTTTACAGAATTTAAAAGGATATAGAAAGCATATTACAAAAATCTTTTTTGAAATAAATTTGACAACTTCTAAGAAGTAACTTGGAAGACAAATTAATGAAGCTAGGTCACGTAGAAGATGCCGAATCACCCCGCTGCAGACAGGCAAGTCTGCCCATGCCCTATCTAGGTCCTGAATGGCACAGAACATGCCGAATCAGCCTGCTGCAGACAGGCAGGTCTGTGCATGCCCTACCGAGGTCCTGAGTCGTGCGGAAGACACCGAATCACCCCGCTGCAGATAGGAACCCACCTGATTCCACACTACAAAGACACAGAGGACACCAGACCACCAGACCAAGGTACTGAGTCCCACTGTTCCCGGCCCAGAGGTAGGGGCTTCTGAGCCATCGTCCCGCTGCTCCTGGTCCAGAGGAAGGGGCTTCCTGGTCACCATCCCTCCTGCTGCTCCCAGCCCAGAGGAAAGGGCTTTTGGGTCACCATCCCTACCGCTGCTCCCGGCCCCTGTCCCACCTCACCCAGCTCAGAGGAGGTAATCCGTGCAGGCACTAACAGCCCCCCGCCCCAGTGGAAATGAGAAAACAGGTAAATAAGTCTCAAAGCCAGACTTCCAGATCACCTACAGCAACCCCAAAGGGAAATGAGATGGAACACTCTGATACTCAACCACCTGGACCCACTGAACTGGCAACAAAAGGGGATCTGGAAAAAATGAAATCAGAAATAATTTCTCAGATAACAGGAGAAATTGTGCCCCTAGTGGAAGACATGATTAATAAATCTAGAGAGGAGCTGAGGAACATGATGGAATCCCAACATAAGAAACAAATGGAATCCATAAAACAGATGCAAATAGATTTCCAGGACATGAAAAACTCCATTGAAAGTCTACACAGCAGAATGAGCCAAGGTGAGGACAGAATTTCAGATAGAGAAGATGAGATTGCAATTAGTGACCAGGAAAAGAAAAATTGCTTCAAAATTATAAGGGAACATGAGAAATCAATCCAGCAGCTGCTAGATGATGCAAAAAAGAATAACATAAGACTGATTGGGCTCACTGAAGAAACAGGAGAGAGTGAAGATGACATAAAAAATCTCTTCACAGAAATAATGGCAGAAAATTTCCCAAGCAGGGGAAAAGAGCTTGACATACAGATAAGTGAGGCATATAGGACTCCAAATAGCCTTGATCAAAAAAAATCTACACATAGGCATATAATTGTTAAGATTCCAGAAACACAGCAGGAGAACAAAGTTCTCCAAGCAGTCAGAGAAAACAAACAAATCACATACAAAGGAAAGCCCATCAGAATCACAGCAGACTTCTCAACGCAAACCATCAAGGCAAGAAGAGCTTGGAGTGACATATTCCAAGCCCTAAAAGAAAACAGCCTCCAACCCAGATTCATGTACCCTGCAAAACTAATTTTCAAAATGGATGGAGAAATAAGATACTTTCATGACAAAGAGCACCTTAGGAACTTCGTGAATACCAAACCATTACTCCAAAGAATTTTACACAATATCCTAGGAACAGATGTTGAGGTTCACAACCCCAGGAAGCAAAGCAGAATGAACCCATCTGGCATGACAAGAAATTAAATGGAAAGGGGGAGAACCCAACAAAAAGAAAAAGTCATGGCAATGACAAGTCAATACGTCTCAGTTATAACCATCAATGTTAATGGTCTCAATTCACCAATCAAAAGAAATAGACTGGCAGAATGGGTCAAGAAGCAAAATCCAACAATATGCTGCATACAAGAAACACACTTAATTCAAAAGGAAACTCATAGACTGAAAGTTAAAGGGTGGAAAACAATACTCCATGGGACAGGAACCCGAAAAAAAGCAGGAGTAGCTATCCTCTTTGCAGATCAAGTAGATTTCAAACAAACAGTGATTAAGAGAGATGAAGAAGGACACTACATCCTTGTAAATGGAAGAATCCAAGAGGAAGAGAGGACAATCATAAATATCTATGCACCAAACACTAGTGGACCCAACTATATAAAACAAATACTAACAGACATGAAAAGTCATATATGCACTAATACAATTGTAGTGAGGGACCTCAACACCCCACTGTCACAAATAGATAGATCAACTAGACAAAAAATAAGTAATGAAATACTAGAACTCAATCGAACTCTTGAACAAATGAACTTAACAGATGTTTACAGAGTCTTCCACCCCACAAAATCAGAATACACATTCTTCTCAGCTGCACATGGGTCATTCTCCAAAATAGACCACATACTCACACATAGAACATATTTAAGTAAGTGCAAAAGAATTGAAGTTATCCCCTGTATATTATCAGACCATAGTGTGATGAAATTAGAGATCCATAGCAAAAGAAACTCAAAAGAATTCATAAACACATGGAAATTGGACGACACACTTCTGAATAGCCAATGGGTCACAGAGGAAATTAAAGAAGAAATCAGACAGTTCCTTCAATTAAATGACAATGACAATACAACATATCGGAATCTATGGGACATAATGAAAGCAGTCTTACGAGGGAAATTCATAGCAGTGAATATGCATATTAGGAAAACAGAACGAGCCCAATTAAACAACCTGATGCTGAACCTCAAGCTTCTAGAAAAAGAAGAGCAGGACAACCCCAGAGCTCATACAAGGGAGGAAATTATAAAGATCAGAGGAGAAATCAATGCAATGGAGACTAAGAGAACGATACAAAAAATCAATGAAGCCAAGAGTTGGTTCTTCGAAAGAATCAACAAAATTGACAAACCTTTAGCCAACCTTGTCAGAAAAAGGAAAGAAAAGGGCCAAATCCATGCAATTAGGAATGAAAAGGGTGAAATTACAACAGACTCAGCAGAAATCCAGATGATCATCAATGCCTACTTCCAGAACCTATATGCCAATAAGATGGACAACACAGAAGAAATGGACAGATTCCTAGATACATATGAATTACCAAAGTTGAACGAAGAAGACCTAAAAATTCTGAACAACCCAATATCAACCAATGAAATTGAAAATATAATTAAAAACTCATCAACTAAGAAAAGCCCGGGCCCTCATGGCTTCACTGCTGAATTCCACAAGACATTTACAGAGGAACTTCTGCCACTAATGTTTAAACTCAATGAAATTGAAAGGGAAGCAATACTCCCAAATTCATTCCTGGAAGCAAGCATCACCTTGATCCCCAAAGCAGAGAAAGACCCAACCGAAAAAGAGAACTATAGGCCAATCTCACTAATGAACATAGATGCAAAAATCCTTAATAAGATACTGGCAAACAGAATGTAGAAGATCATCAAGAAGATCATACACCCTGATCAAGTGGGATTCATCCCAGGGATGCAGGGATGGTTCAATGTAAGAAAATCAATTAATGTAATACACTATATCAATAGAGCCAAGGACAAAAACCATATGATTATCTCCATAGATGCAGAAAAAGCATTTGACAAAATCCAACATGCATTTATGATAAAAACCCTACAAAAAATTGGAATATATGGTCTCTACCTCAAACTGATAGAAGCCATCTATGAAAAACCAACAGCCAATATCATACTAAATGGTCAAAAACTGAAATCCTTCACACTCAAATCAGGAACAAGACAAGGATGTCCACTATCACCACTCTTGTTCAATATAGTTCTGGAAACATTAGCCACAGAAATTAGACAAGAGAAAGAAATAAAAGGAATAAAGATAGGTAATGAAGAAGTCAAACTGTCATTATTTGCAGATGACATGATACTCTATATAGAAGATCCCAAGAACTCCACCAAAAGTCTTCTAGACTTAATAACCAAATTCAGTCAAGTAGCTGGTTACAAGGTCAACACACAAACATCAATAGCTTTCCTCTACACCAATGACAGACTCCCTGAGAGAGAAAGAGGGCAAATAATTCCTTTCACAATAGCATCCAAAAAACTGAAATACCTAGGAATCATCCTAACGAAAGAAATCAAAGACCTCTTCTCTGAAAACTATGGCACTCTGAAAAGAGAGATTGAAGATGATATCAGAAAATGGACAGACATCCCCTGCTCCTGGGTAGGAAGGATTAATATAGTGAAAATGGCCATACTTCCAAAACTGCTATATAGATTGAATGCAATTCCAATTGAGATCCCAGCAGCATACTTCATGGACCTTAAGAAAACAATCCAAAAATTCATTTGGAACAAGAAGAGACCCAGAATAGTAAAAGCAATTCTAGGTAACAGAGACATGGCAGGGGGTATCACAATCCCCAACCTACAACTATACTACAGAGCTACTGTGATAAAAACAGCATGGGACTGGCAAAGAAACAGACCTGAGGACCAGTGGAACAGATTAGAAGATGCAGAAACAACACCAGACACACTCAGCCATCTCATCTTCGATAAAGGAGCCAAACACCCTCACTGGAGGAAAGATAGCCTCTTTAATAAATGGTGCTGGAAAAATTGGGCTTCAACATGCCAAAGATTAAAACTAGACCTATATCTCTCACCATGCACTAAACTAAAATCAAAATGGATTAAAGATCTAAATATTAAAATAGAAACTCTGAACCAGTTGGAACAGAGGTTAGGTAGAACCCTTGAAGACATCAGTGTAGGAAAAAATTTTATGAACAAAACCTCAGTTGCCCGTGAACTAGCACACACAATCAGCAAGTGGGATCTCTTCTTATTAAAAGGCTTCTGCACAGCAAGAGAAACCACCAGCAGTGTGAAGAGACAACCCACAATGTGGGAAAAAATCTTCACCTGCTCTTCCTCAGACAAAGGTCTACTATCTCCAATCTGTAAAGAACTTAAAAAGATCAGACCTCCCAAATTTAAAGACCCAATCCAAAAATGGGTATCTGAAAGGAACAGACATTTCTCAGACAAAGAAGTAAAAATAGCAAATAAATACATGAAAAAATGTTCAACTTCACTGGTCAGTCGAGAGATGCAAATGAAAACAAGGCTGAGATTCCACTTCACTCCAGAAAGAATGGCTGCTATCATGAAATCAACCAATAACAAATGCTGGCGGGGCTGTGGGGAAAGAGGAACCCTGCTGCACTGCTGGTGTGAGTGTAGACTGGTGCAACCACTGTGGAAATCAGTATGGAGATACCTCAAAGAACTAGGACTGGAAGTCCCATTTGACCCCACTATTCCACTGCTGGGGATCTTCCCCAAAGAATTAAAAGAATCATACCACAGTGATATATGTGTGCCCATGTTCATAGCAGCACAGTTTGTGATAGCTAAAACTTGGAAACAGCCCAATTGCCCATCGACTGGACACTGGATAAAGAAAATGTAGGGTTTTTAATAAAATGGAGTACTACTCAGCCATAAAAAATGAGAAATTAGAGACATTTATAGCTAAGTGGATGCACATTGAGGCAATACTCTTAAGTGAAATAAATAGGACACACATGTGTAAATACCAAATAGTTTCTCTGGTGTGAGAAACTGAAAGTGTAAATAAGGACTAAATGTATAATAGGTAATGTGAAATAGGAAGAAAAGGGGCAAAGGGGAAGGAAGTGGGAGGGCTAGGGGAAAGGATAGAAAGGAATGGGATTAATATGAGAAAATGGAAAACTAGGAACAAAATCTTTGTAAATAGGGAGGACTGGAGGGGTTGAAGGGAGGCCTGGGCAAGGGTGAAAAATAAGAACCAAGAGAGACTATGTAAAGGTGCAAATTTCCAATGATGAATGTCATTATATTGTATACCTAAAATGTACCAATTATTAGAATGAATAATCAATAATGTAAAATAGGAAGAAAGGTCCAAAGGGGTACTGGTAGTGGGAGGGGCAGGGGAAAGGAAAGAAGGGAAAGGAAAAATGATGAGAAATGGAAAAAATGGAAATAAAGTGTTTGTAAATAGGGAAGGGTGGAGGGGGTGAAGGGAGGGCTAGGAATGGGGAAAAAATAAGAACCAAGATGCATTATATAAAGGTACAATTCCCAATGAGAAATGTAATTGTGTTGTATACATACAATGTACCAATAAAAGAATTTAATACAAAAAAAATTAATGAAGTTAACTCTGGAGAAAATATAAAATTTGAATAGCACCTATTAAAGAAAGTATATTCCTAGCTTGAAAACCTACCTGTATGACAACAGCAGGCTCGTAAACATTTTAACTGATAAATTATATCAAACAATTAAAGCAGAAAAAAGAAGGAAAACTTCTCCCCTCATTTTAGGAACTCAACATTTTGCTAATTCTAAAACTGGATAAAGATAATAGAAGAAAAAAGTATGAACATAGATAAAAATTTGTTTAATAAAACAAACTATTGGAAGTCTGATCTGGCAGGATGTAGAAAGTGGTTTTGTTATAGGGATGGCAGTGTTGGTTCAGCATTGGAAGATCCACCCCCAAAAGTCATCATTTTAACAGAGGAAAGGAAAAAGCCATATGATCCTGTTACTAGTTGGAGAAAAAGTATTGGACTAAATTCTACAGCTGTTCATGGTAAAAGCTATCAGGAGACTAGAAGTAGAAAGAACCTTCTCAACAGATTAAAGACATGTCCTCCATACTTCCAGCGAGAACGCCTTATATGAATGGAGAAGATACAATGCTTTCTCGTTAAGGTGGGGAACAAGGACAGATATGCTTACTCTTTATCTGTCCATTAAACTTTGAAACCTAGTCCCCACCAAAATAGTCTGGCAATAAAATGACACAACTAGGATAGGATTGGCATGGCAGAAGCAAAATCTTTATATGTAGATGAAATGATCATCTACAGAGAAAATACTAAGAAATCTCTAGGAGCCCCTAGAACTTGTACTTGAATTTAGCAGGATTAG